>NC_138781.1:50238231-50500481 GCF_965178545.1 Coloeus monedula
CAGAAGAAATTGTTTACTACTCATTACTAAGAACACCTTTTTCGTTACCTGCTCTGTTACAAAAGTATGGTATAATGTATGAGACAGTTTAAAGAGACATTTCTAGGTTTTAAAGTCTCCTTTTAGACAAAAGCTATTACATTTTTACCCATGTCTTAAACAAAATGGTTTCCACTACTTTATTTGCTAGATTATTTGAGTCAATATTTACACTTGATTTCACTGATTGCTATGCATTAGTGTTCTAGTAGAGCTAGCAAGGGAGTTGACTGATGTATTGTTTTCACTTTGGCAGTCGTGTTGAGTTGAAAAGATTGTGTGAGATCTTCACAAGAATGTTTGCTGATCCTCACAGTAAGGTACGTTTAGGTTTTTCTTATTTTCAGTAAATGTCTGAAAACATAAATTAATAGAAAGGCAGTTATGGTAAATTATGTCAGTGATATTTGCACATGTAAAATTTCACAAGCAAAAGCAGTTAATGGTATCAGATTTCAACTCCTTTAATTTGGAGTTTCAAACAAGATAATTTTTCCCATTTTTCTGCAGCATCATTGAAATAAAATGAAGATTAATGTCACATAAAATGCACTGAAGTAGTCCAGCAGTTCGTACTCAAAATTTGTGTTTTTAAGAAGTCATTGTTTACAGAGGCCACTTCAAGACAAGTATAGATTTTCTCTCAATTAGAAAGAAAAGTCTCTGCAGTAATTTAAGTTGCAGAGGAAGTTGTCTGACTAAATCATACGTAATCGGATAAACTATGCCAAATGTGTACTTATTTGTTTTCCAGGATATTTTGTATTATCATAGCTGATGATGTCTTCCATGAATGTCATAGATAGGTCTGGCAGTTCAGACTGGTGAATAATTTTTACATCATTTTTTAATATTCCATGAGGAGACTGTACTTTGGTATAAAAGAAGATGTGATGTTTTATTCAGTTTTACTTAGGTAAAGACTCAGTGTGGCTGATATAACAAGGAAAATAATGCTTTCTGTTTTCTAAGGCCATTAAAATCCTTTTAAGTGAGTTGCTTTACATGATAGTATTTTTACAGTGTTTGTGGGAGGTGGTTTACTAGTACAGCTTGATTAAATGTCACACTTTCTCATAGCAGAAGGAATGCAGGTAAGTAAGTAGCCTAATAAATGTGATAATGTAAAAAAAAAATGTAACTTCATGTTGTATTTAATTATAGACTTGTTTGGAAGAAATAGTATCTTTTATATTGAGTATAACATGTCCCACTTCATGTCCATATTTCGGAATTGATAAAACTATAACTCAGATAAATTCAGAGCAGGCTGTTATTTCAGAAGTATTGACTTCTCCCAGAAGAATCCTGAAAAACTACTTTGCTTATGCAATACATTTTACGTATTTTTAAGTCTTCCTTGTTGCTGCAATTGAAAATTAAATTCAGAGTGATTAGAAGTCTTGACAAGTTAACTTAGTGTTCATCTGTCCTCTTTATTTTTCCTGTTGGAAAAAGTGACTTAGCTCCTATCTCTGACACCATGTATTTTGGAAGTAATTTACATTGCAGACAGCAACATGGTATTAAAGTTGATCACACACTGCAGAAATCCAGAAGAAAAGACTAAACCAAGCAATTAAAAAGAAGAAAACATTGCATAAAAAGAAAAGTCAAAGTAGAGGAAAGAATATTAAATGTTGAAATATTGCTGGAATATTTACTTTTTAAGTAAAGTAATGACAAAATTCTGAATAACAGGTTGGTTTAATTGTGCTTGTTCTGTGTTAGTGGTGCAGCATATATGTCAGAGCCACTTTGGAGATTTTTGTGTCGCATGGGAGCCAGGGAAGGATAATGCAAATGTTCCAAACTTTAGTTGTATGTGTCAGAAGAGCATTTTACCTCTTAAATAAGCCTTTAAGAATGTTACATTGAGTTGCTCGGGCTGATTGTTCTGTTTACTGGCCACTGTGATATGGAACAATGGAGCTTCACGTTTGAAAATTTGGTGTGTGTTGTAACATGTGGTACAGCTGTTCCAGTCACTGAAGCCTTGCCTGCTTTTTGGTGTTGCAAAACTATTAATAGTCATCAATATGTTATCAGGAGAACCCTTTAAGTATTAAGAATTCATTATTTTTTTTTAATGACACATGTCTACATAAATCTCATCTTAGACTCTACTCAAGTGTCTGTAGGAATTATTCTGGCATCACTTTTGTGGGTTTTTTTTAAGGTTTACTTTAACATGGTATCTGGATGCAGGAAGTTATACAGAATAAGAGAACAATAATATTTGGAGGAGGAATTGGGAGAATGACATACCAAAAAGGACATGCCAAGTGCTTATTTTAAAAATACACTGAGTATCCCAATAAAATTACTAAATTTGTCATAAAAGTTTTGAAATACCTTTTTTGTTTTATTTTGATTTATATTCCATACAGGAACTTTGTATCGATGGCCACTAATTTGTGTGTTTTTATCTTTTTCCCTTTTTTGTTGTTTTGTTTTGTTTTGTTCTGTTTTTGTTTCGTTTTGCATGCTGTCCCCTGTGTTGGAACTCTCTTTAGAGAGTAAGTTGGTTCAATATTTGTTGGAAGCCTAACCTTACTTGCATGAATGTGCAATTAACCCTTTTTCTCTATTTTTCTTCCCCAAAGAGTTCATGCAGTGTCAAGCCTTTTGCAATCATAAAATGCTATAAACAATTAGTAAACTGTGTGGTAAAGTTTCGAGATGTGCTTTATCTACTAATTAACTGACATTGTTTGGTTATGCATTCCTGCTTTATATTGTGGTGGTTGGCACATCTGAAATAATTCACTTTAGAGGTAGATGACTTATAATTATTTTCATATCTGTTTATTTTTTTCCACTGTCAAATTGTTAAAAACTTCAACTTTAGATGGCTGATTTCAGAATTTTAGTTTGTGTCATAAAAACTGAAACTGCAATTTTTGCAGTATCCACATACATTGTTCAACATATAGGTGGTTGAGTTCCATTTTCCATTCCAAATTCATCCTTTACCTTAAATGCTCTTTCAGCCTTCTTAAATTCTTCATGCTGAGACAAAATTACATGTTTAGTATTTTTTTTTTTAAACCCAACAAAACTACTGAGCTTGTTTGAGTTTTCTGTAGACATTCTCTGTGGTAAATCTAAAATCAAAGCAAGCTTGAAAACAAAGCTGAGTCCTCAGTTACGTGTACTTTTAACAGCTAAAATGTCAGCACAGAGTCTTTAGAGTATTTTTGCCATAGTGAATCATAATTCACTTTATAATGATTTCAGTTTAAGCCACTTTATGTCTTTGAAGTGTCATAAGAAGTCCATATTACTCCATCAAGTAAGAGCTTGTAACCAGTTTGTTCAGCCTACGTGTTTTAATGGAAAAGCCATGTGTGTCAGTGTCTGCAAAGTCAGAGAAGCAGGTACAGGTTTAAATTCTGCTGAGCTGCGTAGTTCAGTTTGAAGGATTTTGTGAGACCCCCCCCCCCCCATTACACACAATGTAATCTTTATAGCACCAGAATTTTTTGTTTGTTCGTTTGCCTAAGTATATTTTCTCCTTACTTTAGAGCTGTGAAAGCCAAAGATTTCATATTACAGTACAGAAAGTACATACTGGTTTGGTTTTGCCTCTGTCTTATAACTGTGACTACTGCTTGTGAATCCACAGAATGATGTATTGTTTCAGTTTAGCCTGAGACAGGAGATGTTTCCAGTCCTGAGCATTAAAAATCTTGTCCCACTACTGGCAGGGTAATTTTGAAACCTCAGACTTGAATACAGATCTACACAGAACATAATTTTGCAATTTTTTCCCCCAATTTTTAATGTAATTTGCCCCAAAAGGGAAGTTAATTAAAGTTGCTAATCTTGATGGGCTTTACATTGAATAGAGAATTGTATTGTTGTGTTTCTAACACAGATTTTCAGTATTTAAGATGTCTGTTAAAAAATTTTCCCAAATCTCGAGTAGATCCTGAAAGAATAATGAAATACCTGCTTAGAAGGGAACCTCAAGGATCCTCTGGTCCAACCTTTCTTGATAAAATGAATCTGAGTTTTTTATTTCTAGTGTAAATTTGGAGGCGCTTCTTTACGAGATACTTGTATGGATTTTTTCTGCTTTGTGGTGTTAATTTGCTTTCCCTGACTTGATTATCAACATGAAAAGTGATCGCTTCCTCAGTGAAGAAGGTGTGCAGCAGCATACACCAACTCCTCCATACTTGCATCAGTGCTATGGAAGAAAGTCTACTTCCATGGCCTAGAGTCTGCAGCCATGTGAGGTGTGATCACAGTTTGGGATCATCCACTCTCACAAAAGCAGAATTTGGCCTAATGACAAACCAGGTTAGCTGCAGGAGGATGTGGGGTTCCAATCCTTGCTCTGCACCAGCCACTCCTAACTTTGCACCCATGTCATAAATACTCAGGAGGCAATATCTGCCCAACCCTCTTTGCATCACAGCAATACTTCTGTACCCAGTCCTGTGCTGGACCGTGTGTCAGTTGTGAAGGAAGCATTTTCAGCCCAAACACCCATTTTTCTTGTCAGGGAAACAGGAAGCCCATGGGCCACACAAGTATAGAGCATATCCATCCTAATTTCACTCTTAGGTCTGGAAAAAACTTTAAATTAATGAGTTATATTAAAAGAGCTGTTTAAACAGCAATTTTTGTCTATTTGTCACACCCTCCTTGACACCTTCCCTCCAAAAAGCCCTTCTTCCTGGTGTGAGTCCGATAAAAACTACATTGTTTTGGTTCTTTTGGGATTGTTTGGGTTTTTTTTACCGAATGCAGTCTTTTCAACATTATTTGTTGAAAAGAAGACAATGGATATTGTGTTTTCAAAAAAATGAAAGTACTTCTGTGTTTTAAACACCTGCTAGTCTGAAATGTATTGTGGCTTTTTTCCCTACTATCGTGAATAATTTTGTGTTGGGATACCTGCAATAGTAGAAGAAGCTTTTTCTGTTCCACAAGTATTTTATGTAAAGGAATTGGCCAGCTCTCATGATTTTGCAGTATTTATTCATGCAGATATTTACAATTAATATTTTGCTTAAGAATTGTAGCAGCTTTTTTGGTTTTAAAGAGAAAGCAGTTTTGTAGTCTTTGAGGAATACGTCAAATCAACTTAATGATAGAGCTTGAAAGGGTAAAAATTTAAGTTTTACTGGAAAAATTGAGGTTGCGCCAGCCATCACAGTAAGCATTCCTTTTCTTGACGAAACTGCATGGAATACCTAATTGTCAAACTTCTACAGAAGTCGGCTAACATTTCCAACGTACTCTTATATCAAAATTCAATGAAAAAGCAAGGCAGATTTCTTTCTTTTCCTTTTTTTTCTTTCTTTTTTTCCTGCTTGGCTGCACAGCACTGCCTTTCTCTGCCTCTGATTCCCTTACTGCTTTCTTCGTTTGTAAGTTCGGCATATGTCAGTGTCGCTTCCTCTTTTGCCCCATCCTACCCTCTTTCCATCTTCTTCTGCCTTTTAGGTGTTCAGTATGTTTTTGGAGACACTGGTCGACTTCATCCAGGTCCATAAAGAAGACCTGCAGGACTGGCTGTTTGTACTGCTGACACAGTTGTTGAAAAAAATGGGTGCTGACTTGCTTGGGTCTGTACAAGCAAAAGTTCAGAAGGCACTTGATGTCACAAGGTAATGAGCTGTAAAAAGTAACAATATAGTTGTTAGCTGTATCCAGGTTTTTTGCTGCTTTTCTTTTTTTGGTGTGCTGTTTGTTGTCCAGAAAAATGCACAGCTCATAACAGATCTTGAAACTTTAGTAAACCCTGTTGCTTCAGCATTTTGGTTTCATAAAATGACTCTTAATTGAAAGGGTTTGAGTCTTCTGTGCTGAACATTAGTATGGTACTACTTGTCTGATTCTGAAATATGCATTTGAGCCATGTATGTTTGCTGTCTCACCTTGTGTTCAGTGATGTAGAAATTGTGTTTGAACTTCTTTATTTTGTTGTAAAAGTTTCACTGGAATATTTGTCTCTGTGTCAGCATAACTTTTTAAAGAGTTATGGTAATAATGAATTTGCTTTCTGTCTTCCCTTCCTTCTACCCAGAGTTCATTAATAGCCTGATTTAGAATCGAAATTCTAGCATATCATTATTGTATCATTCCGCATTACTTGCATTATCTATTCTAGCTATAATTGCTTCATGGCAGGAATTCCTTAAATCTTATCCTTAACGTGCTAGGCAAATGTTTCTGAAAGGTCAGGTACAGTAGCAACTGGTAGCAATTTCAGCTTTACTGAAAAGAGCGAGGGCTTATTTCGTGCCTCTCAACAGTTGTTACAAGAAAATTTAATGTAACATAACATTTTTTTGTTTGTTTACAGGGAATCTTTTCCAAATGATCTCCAGTTCAGTATTTTAATGAGATTTACTGTTGACCAGACCCAAACACCTAGCCTGAAGGTAAGACTTTTTAGGCTTGCTTTGCAAGCAGAAGTCTTCATTAATAGAAATTTGCTTGTCTTAATTTTTGAATTTGGATTGTTATTTTTTGTTTTGTGTAAAAACAAAGAAAAAAAAAAAGGTTTTCAATTAGTGGATTTTGTTTTTGTAAACTTTCAGACAGTCAAGCCAGCACTGCAGGACCAGCTTCGCTCTTTTTGGAGCTCAAAGGTTTTTGTCTGAATTACTGTCTTTATTCTTAACCCCATATGAAACTCTTACAGTGTTATCAATAATTTTTATTTGAATGCATTGTATGCTGCTACTAACCTTTGCGGGAAACTTTAAGCATGCAGATGCTCAGTTTTAAAAATGACACTAGTATGAAAATGTTTGCTGCAAGAGAGATCTAATAAAAACACAGTACAGTAAAAATGAGCAACAAAAATGTGGCTGCCTAACATCAAGCTGGTTATGCAAACTCACTCTATCAAGTCTTTTCTAATTTTATGTTTGTGATTTCCCATACTTTTTTTCCTAGTTCATATATATTTTTTTCCTGTGTCCAGCCTGATAGGCCTTGAGTTATTTTAAATTACTCTAATATTAATATGAACTTGAGTTACTATATTAAAAATCGGCTCTTTCTGTGGTACACTTCACTTCTCTGAAAGCAGTGTGTAGCTTTATAATTACACACGTTTTTATATACGACTTTGTAGTCCATAAACCTGCCAGCATATCTGAAAAGTAAAAATGTATTCTGTAGTACATTTGCAGTTCTAAAGAGTGCTGATTTTAGAATAAATGCATCAAATCATAAGAAGATTTGTAAGTGATGTGAATGGGGAAATAACAAGCATATGATAACTGGCATCTTCTGCTCTGTCCTGCACGAAATATTTTTACACAGTTTGATACTGCACAAGAATCTGACTTTTCCCAAGTGATGTTGAACCTAAAGTCACATGAATATGCCTTTTTTGTCTACAATACAGTAAAACTTACATTTTTAAGCTTTTGAGGACAGTTGATACGTTGACCACTGTTGCTTCGTAGAGCTGTGTTAAAAAGGGACTGCTGTCATTTATTGAAGACAGCAAATGAGGTAGTAAAAATCAGTTTGTTGTTTAAATGAATCCTTGGAACAAATTGAGATTGGTTTTATTTCACTTGGTTTTCCTCCCCAGGAAGGTGAATTTGATGGTTGAGATGTTCCTTTTTCCATACAGTAGTATAGCTGGTAAAGGCATATCAAGCACATTTCAAAGCTGAGAGCGTAGATTTGGAATAAGACATGGACTCCTACTAGGCTGAGTTGGGGCTAAGTTCAAGATTATTCCCTAAATGCACTAGAAGGAATTAAGAAGTATTAAACACTTGATGGGAAGGCATTCTGAAAATAATTTTGAGAGAGAATTCCGAAATCAAGACGTTGGTAAAAGTTGCCTCCCTAGAAGAACACCTGTTAGTTTGAAGCAAAATTAAGAGTATTCAGAACGAATATTTGCGACAGTAATGTATGTAACTGTTTAAGAGAAGGTAAGCTTGTTTTCCAGAAGAAAGTGGAATCTACCCTCTACTTCCTTTATATGTGGTAGCTACAACTTCAGGATTCAGACAGTGAAGTTATTGCCCACAGATCACAGAAGTATCTATTTAATATCCATGCTATTGAGTATTTTGCCTAAATCCCATCTTCAGTGCACCCAGTCTAACAGAATAATTGATAATCCTAAAGGGCTACTCCAGTTCTTGAAATCTTAAGCTTTTGTTCTTTGATAAATTATTATCTCGTTGCTTTTGTTCTAGGAATACTGAGGAACAGCATTCACTGTGACAGAAAAAAATCAGAGAAGGGATTTTCAGCATCCCTAAAGATGGTCAGATAGCAGGAGGGATGGTAGATCAGAAATTTGAGCCACCTAACAATTCCATTCTACAAACTACTTTTTCCCCTGGTTTTCACATGATAGTAGTAAATAATCATGATCCTTTGGAGTAACCTGTCATTGCCATTCTTACACTTAGAAAGACAGCTAAGTCTCAGACAATAAAACTTGAGCTTTTAGAGTGGCCACAGAGGTGGATTTGGATAGCTGGGCAGTAAGAAGACCAGCCATAAAGAAGACAGAATTCTGCTGACCTAATCCATGGAGGATGCAGCGTAGTGTATTGTGCTGTATCTGCCTTACTTCTGCTGTCATTTTACACTTGGGTGTAGTGAATTGCAGAGACTCAATTTAGAGGTGCCAGATGAATGTGTCTGTTTTGGTCAAATGTTTGGATGGGCCATAGCAGTCAGATGTTCTAGGTGGGACATAATCTATTTAGCTTATTTTTGCAGGTGCAGAACATACAGTTTGCTAAGGATGGATATTGTCCTGAAATACACTTCCAATCATCACTTCATTTTTCTTGGGTTTCATATCAAATGGCTCAGCCTCAGTGAGGAATTGATTTAAGCATTGTGACCAAAGTTTTTGAATCCTTCTTTACTTTGAAAATACTGATTTGTTGACAAAGATTTTTGCCACAGTTGATCAGAAGATTTTTTTATTTTTATTCTAAGTCAATATTAAAATTTCTGGATTAAAAAACCACAGATTCGCAACAAAGAGAAAGCCCTCCAAAATATAGTTTAGGGTACATTTTAGTCATTTGGTTATATAATGGCATAGGCAATCCCTCCTGAGTATCCAGTAACTTAGACACCTGGGATGTGGCAGTCTGCAAGTCACTTCGGGTGATTGCTTATATTCAGTCGGAGTAAGGCAGAGTACCATCTCTCATATCACAGAAAGCCACTGTAAGAGGTTTAAACCAGACTGGTTTCTGGTTTAAGTAAAAACACCTTCTCTAGATTCCATTCTTTTTCTTTCTCTGTTACACGAAATATTTCTGTTCTCTTACCTTGATGCAGCAAAAGAAACCCTGTACATCTCAGATTTTTCACAGGACAGGAAAACAACTTGCCCTCTGGTACTGACTGTGTAGCATCCTTACAGTACTACCTGAATCTCTAGAGGTAGCTGCACATACTTTTGTGCCAGAATTCCTTGTTTCAGTACATGGAGAAGATGTTTATGAAGCACTTTAATCCTGTTTATGTGTAATCTTTGGGTTTTTTAAGTCACAGTGCTAACTGTGGCTTGATTTGTGTTCCAGCCGACTTACTACAGGAGTGCTGTTCTTAAGCAAAATGCCTGTCCATGTTATATGCTGCACAGGAAGAATGCCCCAGTGCTTATAATCTAGCAAAAGTGCAATAAATTCAACCTAGAAGGGTACAAAGAAAGTCAAGACAGTATTAAAAGACTTCATAAGAGGTTTCAACTTAAAAGCAAATATTCATTGTAAGAATTCTGGAGATGCTTTCATTGCAAACCAAAAATTTTTCTCTCAGAAAGATTAAATGGATTGTTGAAGAGATTAAATAGATTGTCGAAGATGTTAGCCTTTTTATTTCTAAATTTCAGCTCTGGAAATATTGGCAAAGATACATCTAAAGTAGAATTGCTGCTCTAATGGAGTTTTACTTCAGCGTGGGGTTTCTAATCTGTAATAATACTGGCTCATTATTATCTGACCATAGAAAGGTGTAGCCTTTCCAGAATTTCTTCTCTCAAAAGCAATTAGTGAAAAATGCTTTTTTTCAAAATAGCTGTCAAATTTAGCTTTGGCAATCTGTCTCACTCTGGAAAGCTTTATTAGTAAGAACTCCCTCCGTTCATCTTCTGTTCTGTGCTCTTCTGTCTGAGCACCTCCATCTTTGCAGAAGTCTGCAAGTTCCTCAGGAAGCAGTTCAAACACTAAATAATCCTGATGTCTCAGATCCAGTACTTCACAGTCTCTTCATTGGCAGAAAGGTCTCTGGGTGTTCTAAGTGTTACTGTCCTTAACACCAACTTCTGCAAGTGTTACATGAGATTTATTTAAATCCTCAACAGTCAAATGTAGTGGTGTCACAATGGTTTCCCTATGCAATCTAGAAATCTCAGCTATTGCTTTGAATTTGGAAAGCCATGTGGCTTAAGGTTTTTTGCTGCAGAGATGCTCATGGCTTGTTTTTTCCTTGGAAAATGTCTAGCAAATAGTGTCCATTTATTGGTATTGATCTGCATAATCAGATCAGCTGATTTCCAGCTGCTGCTTGTATAACTTCAGAGAAGTTGAGCTTTAACATCTGCTTTGAAAATGAAATACTCATTATTAATCTTCATATGTGTGCCAGTGTATCTTGAGTTTTTAATAGCTTGCAAGTTTCATGACCAAGAGAAATTTCTAAATAGCTTTGCTCAGAACAGTTGTACTACAAGCCATGAATAGCCAGAAATACACCCAGAACTCTTTTTCTGTCTATGATGGACATAGGTCTCTCCCTCCTGGTAGGTATTTATGGTTCACTGTAATTATTAGTGGAAATAATAAAAGCAGCTAAATCTGATAGATGCTCTAAATACATGTCCACAACTTGTGTTGACAGGTGGGGTGACAAATTTCTGAGGCAGTAGGACTTGAGGAAATAAATATTTTAGACATACACAGGCATAATAGACCTTTGCCCAAAACTGTGCAGTGGTGCAGTATTGGAGAAACCAGAGAGAGGCTGCAGTCTAGGATCTACAAAACAGGGATTCTGCATAAGGAGTAAGGCAAGTTAGTGGACTAAGAGAATGATCAAATAAGTGAAGGGAGTACAGGAGATTTTCTGTCCTCCTGGTAAATCCATGTCTCTATCATCTAAGTATCTTCAAAGTCTGTGTGTGTGTGACCTATCTT
Organism: Coloeus monedula; assembly: GCF_965178545.1. Classification (NCBI taxonomy): domain Eukaryota; kingdom Metazoa; phylum Chordata; class Aves; order Passeriformes; family Corvidae; genus Coloeus; species Coloeus monedula. Next base: position 50,249,433 of record NC_138781.1, read on the forward strand.
AAGTCTTTCCTATAAATTGCATTCCATACATTTTTAGTATTTAACAGGAAGATTTCTGTGGCTTACTTCCAGAGACTGTGATTGCTTAATCTGATGTTTTATAAAAAAAGCAATGAGTGTTAACTACCTAGTAGGAACTAGTAAGAAGTGATCATTGGTTCATCAGATGATGTTCATTTTTCATTTTAGTACTTGAAAAAATTTCTTAATAATTCTGCATAAATCTTTTCTTCATTTCTTTTTTTAGGTATAAGCTTCTGCATATGCAGTGATTTATGTCTTTTAGTTGCTAGCAGTGAAATGTAAGCTTTCTACGAGTATTCGAATTTCTGTGGAATAGCTCCCTTCTTCAAATGTTAAATCTGCTTGTAAATTGACTTATTGCAAAAATTTTTATAAGGATGCTGAAAACATGTAGTTTAATTGGGAAAAAAAAATCTTTATTTTAGGGAATGAACACTACTCTCTGAGCTCAGTTGTTCTTGCAGCACACCATTTTTATTGTCCACCTGACTCTGTTTCTCTTTGCAGGTCAAAGTTGCAATCCTAAAATACATAGAAACACTTGCGCAACAGATGGATCCAGGAGATTTTGTAAATTCAAGTGAAACTAGGTTAGCAGTGTCTCGAATCATCACCTGGACCACAGAACCTAAAAGCTCAGATGTTAGGAAGGTATGTTTGTTAATGCATCCTTAGAATTGCAAAACATTCCAGGTAATTAAGAATATTTAAGTAAAAATTTTAAATTAACATGTCTTGAAACTCTCCGTTACGGTTGTGTTTTTATATATGTTAATTGAGATTCCGTTTCATAATTTATCATTCTTTGTTGCAAGTACTGTCTAGTACTAAAATCTCTTTAGTGGCCATTTTTTGTACAGTTTTAATGTTACTTCAGAGACCACCCTCCGGGTTACTAAATAGCACATTTGTAACAGGAGTGAGTGCTAAATTTGGTAGCAAACAGTCTTAATCTCTGTTGGATTTTCTGGAGTCCTTTATTTTTGACAAAAGGCAGGTAGATAGCTGCTGAACCTTGGACAAAGAAAGTTTGTGCTTTGATAAGGTAGTATCAAAGACTTACTCTTCATATGCTGCACTTCCCATGCAAACCTCCCTTTTCCGCATAATGTTGTGAAGTGAAAATGAACATTTGTGAGCTACATAGATACAGCAGGGACACTGAATAACCGTAAGAAATGTACTAGTGCAGTCTTTGGAAAGGGTTTCTAAACAGTACTTCAACTTCAAGAAAGAAAAGAATGTTTTAATTTTATTTGCAGTTTGATGGAATAGAGTTTTGTTGTTCCGATGGTTACTGGCCATTCTGTTGTAGCTGCTATTTTCAGCATATTAGCACTAAATAAATGTATTGACTTTTATGCTTCCTTAGTGCGTCTTTGACACAGAGAACTAACTCTTCTCTCTCTTTTTCTATTGATTTCTGCAGTTTGAAAAGCTGCAACAGTTCATTTGTTTAGATTTGTTTTGCTATTTTCAATTAAGTTTTCATTTTGGCTGCTTCATCATTTCTGGAAAGAGCAACTTCCTTTGTTTAGGAGGGATGTAGGAGAGAATAGTAGGAGTTGTCTTACAATTTGTAATGTGAAGAAAACAAAAATAAAAATAACTTGCAAGACTTCTTGGTATCTAGAACATTTCTAATCCATATTAAAAAAGCATCAGAGTTTTTATATTGGAGGTAATGTTTTAGTCATTCACTTCTTGTATAACTTCATGACTATGAGCAAACAGTAACAGATTACATCCAATGGACTTCTCTTACCTGGGTATCATGTTCTAGTAACATATAAAGATCATAAAACAAGAGGAGAATTGAAGCAGCACTATCTTCTAAATCAGTGAAGTTTTAGTACTAAGACACGTGGCAAGCTGTCTTATCAGATGGTTCATAACTCTAATAGCATTTTTATGTCAATAAGTAACTGAATCATGGAAAGAATTACCAGTGAGTTTAATCATCTGGAACACCTTAATTATATAAGTTTCTGATTTTATTTTTTCTTTCCATAACACAGCTGTTAGAGGCAACTAACTGCAAAAATCCTTTAACTCTTGAAAATAAAATTTTACCAATAAGAAGTCAAAGGTGTTATTCTGATGGTAAAAAATGTTTAATTCTCTTAACACTCTTTTCAACCTGCTACCACAGGCTCTTTAATTTTGTTTAGTTCAGTAAGCTTTATAGCATTTAGTATGATTTCTTCAAATTAAAGCTTTTTCCAAGTAATTTCTGTGTAATTCATGTGTTTGGTTTTTTCCTTAGTAAAAACAGTTTCAGTTGCTTAGTATTATGAAAAATCCTAGTTTATTAGTCTGAAGTTGGGCACTCTTAGTGTAGTTCAGTGGCATGGCATTTCTTTCTGGAAGGTAAAATTCTGTTTCAGAACTTAGATTTCTTCTAAGATCAGAATGCTTCTGGAAAGAGTTTGAATATATTCTTAGAGATCTTCTAAGAAGAAGGCAAAACCAAAGAAATATTTCTAATCCTTATTGCAGTCTTTTAAAGATGATCTCTCTGTGGTTGAATTTAAATCTCAGGAGAGGCCTTATGCTGGGGAGAACAAAAACTTCCAAATACTCTAAAATGAGGGGTTTCGTTGGCAAGGAAGAAAGCGAGAAAATAGACAATTGCACAGTTGGAAACCTTCTATGAGTCAGTATCAATTTTGATACTTTGAGCAGAGCTTCATTTTGGGCAGACTTGATGGTATCAGTTTCTATCCTGATACAATCCTGGACAGCCTGTTGTGTTCTGTTATTAGCAGCTTAAATAGATAACAGTATTAAGGAGTGGAGACTGGCTAACCAGTCAGCAAAGTGAAAGTGCTGATTCCCAAACCTCTGCTCATCTGCTGAGTTTGTCTTGATTTTGCTTTGTGTCAATTTTGATTAAAAGACTGACCATTAAAAATAACAAGGAGAAGAGAAACATCAAAGATTGCAGAGGACATTCAGGGTTGATCACCTGAAGGGAAGGCTATCACAGGGAGAAGGAAATAAAAGCTAAGGAAAACAACCAGTCACGAGTATCCAAAGATAATTTGTGGCAATCTGACATGCTAGGATTTTTGTCCTTTAACTTAATACTGAGATGTGTGCAGGTATGTATGCTCATACCTTGGCTTTCCACCTTTAATTAAAAAATGCTACAGTTCATTGCTCTGGAAGCAAAAGGGGGGAAATAAATGTCTAAAAGAATTTTCTAAACTACTTGCTTGGAGTATATTGGTGGTTAAGCAAGCTGCCTATCATTCTCTCTAGCATGAGGCACTGGTTCTCTCCAGTGCATGGCAGACCTTGGTGGTGAGCTGTATAAACTGCACATAGTTGGTTAATCTTACAACCACAATCTTTCCTACAAAGAAGCTGTTAGTTCTGGAGAACTTCCTCCAGCTCTCCTTTGCACTTGTTAGTTTAGTTACTGTGTTGACAGGTTTGTTACACTATCCAGGGAATCCTTGTCAAACTGTACAAACATTCCTCAAGTCATTGAATCAACATTCTTGCACTACAGGGAATCCAACTAATTTAACTGTGTTGCTTTGTCAGTAGAGAGTGCTGATTTTTTTATTCAGGTAAAAAAAAAAACCAACATATGTAAAACATGCTGTAGGATGAAGATGATGGTAAAGATGATCTGATTAAATTGAGACTATGGGAGGTGACATCCAGTACAAACTACTCCACAGTTTTCATTTTCAGAATATGTAGTCAGCTAAATTTCACTCCCCATTATGTGTGCCTACATTTTAGAAAGGTTAAAGGAAGCAGTGGCAAGGTTAATTTAACTAGCTTGGCTGTAGGGTAAGTTATAAGGAATATCAGGTGCTGTAATCACTACTGTCTCGTTCCAGATTAGGGTATCTTGTTTGGTAGGGTTTGTTTTAATTTCTACAGTGCTAACTGTTCCTTTTCAAGCAAGTGTGTTGATTATCATCTGTAATTACCACTTGCGGAACTCAGTAGAAGGGATCACATGCTTGCTCCTGCCTGGTGTGTTTAGTTTCTCTCTCTAAATTTTTTCAACTTCCCAAACCTTTTAAAGCCATTCTGCAAATTCCTTCATTTAATTTTTTTCTGAGGGATGATGTGGGGCTAGGGGGGTTGAAAAGCACATTTCTGAAAGACTGCTTGTTACAATGATTGTTGTGTGCCTGAATTTATCAAAATCAGAACTTCCAGCTTACCAGCAAATATGAATTGCTTTTGTTCACATCTGTTAACATCTTTATTCAAGCTTGATCAAGACTTACGTCACTGTTTTGTGATTACCACTCATTATAGTATCTCTTGCTGATAAAATTACTTTGAAACTCTAATTAATGTCTTCAGTTTGTATTTTCTTCTTGTAGGCTGCACAGTCAGTGCTGATTTCCCTTTTCGAGCTCAACACTCCAGAGTTTACAATGCTATTGGGTGCTTTACCAAAAACATTTCAGGATGGCGCCACAAAGCTTCTCCATAATCATCTCCGGAATACAGGCAACAGTGGTCAGGTATCCACACTTCTGTTACTGTTCTTTCTGAAGTTACTATGTAGAAGCCTATCTTAGTAGCTCTTTATGGAATACCTTTTCTTTTTCCTCTAGAGTTACAGTTTCTGTGTTGCTTCCAAGTGACTTAATAGGTTTGAATGTGCTTCTTAAGAGTAGTTTATTTTGTACTTTCTAATTTCAAAGTTACTCAGGATCAAAGTTGCTGGTAATGGGTTAGACAATCCAAGTATTTACTTGAAGCTCTTTAAATGTTTCTGGGCACTAAAAAATAAATATAATAAATTAAAAGGGAATCTCTTAGTCCTACTAGAGTATCTTTTCTCACCTCTTCTCCTCCAGGGATCAATGGGAAGTCCTTTAACAAGACCTACTCCACGCTCCCCAGCAAGTTGGTCAAGTCCTCTAACTTCCCCAACCAATACATCACAGAACACTTTGTCACCAAGGTAATGTAGGCTGGTGGTGTTACAATTCTGCATCTAGGGCTTCATTACACATTGTCCAAAGGTGTAACCCCAACAATGAAGGCATGGAGAAAATTTTGCACACAATGACAGATGCTCAGAAATAATCCCTCTTGCTCCATAGAATGACAGTGAACTGCTTAGCCTTCCTGAAGGGTCTGACAAGTGCCAAAGCTGGCCTGAGGTGGAAAAGGGCTGTGCATCTTGGAAAGCAAATGGATTAGCAAGAGAAGGAACCAAAGTGTGCTTCTCTAACAAATGTTAGAATACGTCATCTGATGTCATGGTTTAAAACCCCAGTTTACAACTAAATGACTCAGTCCCCCTGTGGTGGGATAGGGGGGACATTCAGAATATAAAAAAAAGTGAGAAAACTGAGATAAGACAATTTAACAGGTAAAGCAAAAGTTGCGTGTGCAAGCAACAGACAGACAAGAAATTCACTGCTTCCCATGGGGGGGGGGGTCAGGTGTCCAGCTGTTCCCAGGAGAGCAGGGCCCCATCACTTGTAACAGTGACTTGGGAAGACAAGTGCCATGACTCTAACCGTCCCTCCGTTCCTTCGTCTTCCCTCAGCGGTATCTGCTTAGATGCCATATGGTATGGAATATCCTTTTGGTAAGTGGGGTCAGCTGTCCCAGCTGTGTCCCCTTCCAGCTCTTTGTGCACTCCCAGGCCACTCACTGCTGGGTCTGTATAAGGACTGCTCAGCTGTTACTAAAACACCCCAATGTTAACAACACTGTTTCTAGCACAAATCCGCAGCATGGCCCCGTACCAGCTACCATGAGGAAAATTAAGTCTGTCCCAGCCAAAACCAACACACTGGGTCATCAAACCAGATTTAATATCGGGGAGACTAAAGAAGCAATAGTGTAAAAATGTTTTTTATAGTAATGATGTTGTCAGCAAAGTGGATTTTGTAATTTTGCTTTTATTAGTCAACTTGCTGTTGAGTTTTATCAGTGCTCCTTACTTTAGGACTTTTTTCAGAATGAGAGGATGGTGTAAGAATTCCAGCTGTTTCACATTCAGCAGAGTAAAACAGGGCAAAAGAAGTTTGTTTCTTTAGGCAGATGCTGTTACCTAATGTAGCCTTTCCCTTAGCTACTTCCAGTGCTTTCTGTGTCAGTGGTAGTACACTTACTAAGGCATACCATAATACAATTTTGTATTGTGAAGAGACAACTTTGTTAATGTGTTTCAAGAAAAGTAATAATTTTGGTAATATTTCCCGAGTCTCTGTAGTTGCCTGCTAATGTGATTTAAAAATACAGAATCACGAAATAAATCCATCTGAATTCCTATGTCCTTCTCCATGGCCCACAGTGCATTTGACTATGACACTGAAAACATGAATTCTGAAGATATTTACAGCTCTCTTCGTGGAGTCACTGAAGCCATTCAGAATTTCAGTTTTCGTAGTCAGGAAGATATGAATGAGCCTGTAAAACGAGATGCTAAAAAGGATGATGGCGATTCGGTGAGTTTGTAAACTCTGTACGTGTTGGTATCAGCAAACTAAGCTAGTGTCTGATAGACTACAGATGAGAAAGCATCTACTTCAGGAGGTTTATATTCTTCTTAAATTGGACATTTCTCCTGAATTACTTAAGAACTTTAGAAAAATATGTTCCCAGTCTTGAACTATATGTTGAAAACATAAATGATGATTTTAAGTAGCACTGCCTGTTTGTTTAACATGTTAGCAGTTTAAAAACCAGTGATCTTGCAAAACAGCTGGAGTTAAGTTTTTGAGAAATTTGCACACTAATACATGTTTTTCTGAATGTTTTGTTTTATTTTATTTTATTTTGTACAAAACCTGTGGGCTGTTACGTGCTACATGCAGTATTTAAGAATTCTGTTTCTATGGAACTTTGGCTTTAAGATTTGTTGAACTTGCCACATATATATGTTTAAACATGTTTTTAATTACTTGCATCAGACTTGTAAGATAAAATACAACTGTTCCTGGTTTATGATTTTTTTTGGACAACATACACTTTCCCTTTTTTTGTTTTCATTTTTTTTTAAGGAAAGCTAAGTTTAGGGAACTAAGACTTCTTACTTGAAGGCTACTTTGAAAATTCTAAGCATTTTGAAATTTGTATGTTTTTGCTACATAAATGAGTTAGTGATGTAGTTAATTGAAAGGTGTAAGAGTGTATTTCACATGCTCATGTGATGTGTCCTGTCCTGCAGATTTGCAGTGCTTCTGGAATAGTAGACATGCGAGCAGGAAGTGGTGTGAGCGATACAGGTCGGACAGCTCTGGATAACAAAACATCATTACTCAACACCATGCCTCCCCACTCCTCACCACGCTCACGAGATTACAACCCATACAATTATTCTGATGGTATCAGTCCATTTAATAAATCTGCTTTGAAAGAAGCCATGTTTGATGATGATGCAGAGCAGTTTCCTGATGGTAAGGTTCAGATTACGTTTTGTTCTAGAAGAAAAATGATGAGATTTTCCATCTTTGAGTTCAGCTTCTGAATTTATTATTAGGAGTATACATACCACTTCTTCGAGAGGGTTTTACAAATGCTGTATTTTGAATTAGTTTATTTGTTAGTCATCTCTTTTAGTTACATTGTTGGATAACCTGGTATTTGTAGAGACTAAGGGTAAAAATGAAGGAAATGCTGAACTAGGTTATATACTTCTGGTAGCACATCCTGTATCAGTATTGCCAGTATGAATTGACTTATCAAACTTTTTTATGATAGAAATTTAAAGGGGGAGGGGGGAGAAAAGATTTACAGCAAGGAAGTAAAACTGGATCAAACCAGTTTGGGAATTAGGTGAAAGAGTAAGTATTTTGTTAGTAATATATTTGTATTTGAAGCATGACATTGGCATTTTCTATTGACTAAACATTCTTTTTAAACCAAACAAAACAAACCAGCTTTTTACCAGGAAGGTGGTTCATCTAGCCCGTGTAAATCTAGAAACATGGGTTGCTGTTTTGTAGGTTGACAGAGCTTCTTTATGATATTTTTCAGTGTATCTTTGGGTAAGTTTTTTATATCTGTATGTTGAGAAGGTTCCAAAGTATCACTACTATCATTATTTTAATGAATAGTCAGTGGTTCTCATAATCTGATATTCACTGTTGTTCAGCTGTAGATTAAGTTTTTCAGTAAACACTTCTCTTAATAGCAAGGGACAAACTAATCATCTCCCTTCTGCCTGTTTTGCTTTTGTCATCCCACAAAAGATATGTTACAGACACCATTGAAAAACAAAGTTATTTTTTGACATGGTGTTTTATTCAGCTATTCTGTAAGTTGGCTTTAAGTTTGCATTAAATCAAAACCAAATCCAACTGTGATGCATTCCTCTTTGTTTTTTCTTACGTATCGTGAAGAAGCATATAGTGTAGCTAATTATCTTCTGAAAAAGATTGAGGGGAAAGCAGAGTTTTACAAATCATGTCATGTACTTATTAATAATTGAATAGCTTTGCCATCTACATACAGAGCCAGTTTATGTTTGAGATTCTGTATGAAGGGATCTTTTTTTACATGGGAGGATCTTTCTTCTACCTTCTGACAACTTATTTTTGGATATTGCATTAAACCAGATGCAGTCTGTGCTGTGCCAGCATGATCCAGTTTTGTAAAAACTCATTACTGACTGGAATGAAGCATCCCTATCCAGTATTAGTTTGTCCTGCTTGGAAGAGTAGTGCAATGCATTACTTAGGTCTGCTCTTTAATGGATGTTAATGAAGTACTTGCTTTCATTCCTGTGATGTTCTCCCTTAGTATTCAGTTATATCATGTACATACTGTCATTTGTGTGTTGCTTTTAGAATTTCATCTGGGATTACTTAGAAAAAGTCTGCATGAGAAAAGATACCCTTGGCAAAATACTTTGTGCCTATGGTTCCTCTGTTGGGAGTTGCATGCTTTCCCCATAAAACTGGAAGGGCTCATTGGATGTTAGATTTCAGTTTTCAGAAACTCCGCAGAATTGCTGCTTGTTCATGACACAAAATTATTTTGGTACTGGATTCCCAGCTATCCTGCCATACATTACTGACAGAAAGATGTGGAAATACAAGACTAGATGGGAAAACCTTAGCTGCTCATACAGTCCTGTCAACAGCACTGGGGCATGAACCTGTATTCTGCCGATGGTTTGTCTAGCAGCTAAAAATTTTCAGTGGAGGAAATGCCAGAGTGTGCCTCACATAACTCACTTTTGAATATTTTGCCTCTCTTACAGTAAAAAGGTTTTCAGAATAACAGTCTGTATCTTCCAACCACTTGCACTTTGCTTTTTCCCTGAGGGAAATGCACTTTATCTGAAGCATAAGGAAACCTGGCTGTCTAAGTCAGTTCCAGACTCCTTAATAGCAGTTCACAGTCTCTGTTTGAAAAATAGTGCTCTTTTCCAAAGAAGCTTATTTATTTCAACTTACTTCCATGGATTGTGCTTTCCAAACACCTTCCTTTTGGCCTATTACTTTGTATATGGGCTTAAGATTTCTGCTTTTGTGTCTTGCCTTACACTTGGCATGTTTTTTTTTTTTCAGACCATTGCTTTGATTTAACAGGATAATTTTCAGTTGTTATCCTGTTTTCCAGAATCTTTGCAATTGCTCCTAAAGTGATGTCATCTACAGATTTTCTAAGTTGGCTCCACATCCCTTAGATAGCACTAACAAATGCATCCAACAGAATCAGGCTCTGCACACATCCAAGCAAGGATATCACTCATATCCTCCAGGATTAATAGAAAGCCATTTATAATCCAGTCACCCTGCACGTGATTCATCAAGTTTTGCACTTGCTTTGTTTGCTTTTTTGGCCATCATGTTTGCATAGCTTTTATATTAAGATGCCGTGAGTGGCAGTAGGAAAATCTTTCCTAAATTCAGGACATACCTACGTGTTCCCTTTTAACCCCTACACTGTTTATCCTTTCAAAAGGATATTATTTGATTGGTTTAAGAAGAGCTGTTCTTCATCAAATATTTATCTCTCTAATGCATATTTTAATTCATTCAAATGAAGGAGTTGCATCTGCTCCTCTTCATTTGTGTTTTGTTTCCTTTCTGAAAAAGAAATTTTGAGAGTAGGCTTTGAGCATGACTTTTTTTATGCTTCTTCATTCTTACCTGGAAAATGTTTGGAAATGAAACACTGGGTGTAAGTCATACAAAGGAACAGAAAACTCCAGCTGTAAAGGCCCATCCCTCCTGGTTATCTTCATGTTTTTCAGTTACTTAGTCTACTACTGGAGCTTCATTCCTCCCCTTATTCCTGCATGGACATGGTTACTACCTTCCCCTCTCTTTACCCCTTCCCTCTATACGTTTAAGATGACACCACATTGAAAATACTTTATTTAAACAGATATGAGAAGTTTTGCTAATTAAGTGTCAGTATGCATTCCCTGAAATGCATATATGAGGATTTGCTATAGCTGTAATCCTCATAGTTTGGTAGAACAAGTGTAATAGTGCTGGCAGTCAAAGTAATGATCTTGCTTCCATTAAAATGATTGTCCATTGTGCTCATCTGCTTTAAATCGTATTTCACCTAATGCGGTTTCAGTCTGCCCTTTAGTCAAACATTAATCATCCATTAATACAGAGGCAGCAGTAGTGTTTGTAGTTTGCTTTCAGGTACTTGTGCTCCTGTTTATTCATGTAAAACAGAATGCAAATAGGAATGTGGGGTTCAAAACCGGCATGATTTTTACAGTAGTTTATGTGCTCTGTTCTTTGTACAAGTGCTTTGTACAGCATTTGTAAGTTATAGTTTTAAATATAGTAAAAAAGATGTTCAAGGGCTGTGGTTTCTCAGTGTATGATATAATTAATTTGTTATGGAGGATGCATTTCATGTGTTAGTTAATACATGCAATCATTTCAGGAAATGCAATGCGTTTGCATTTTATGCCAGAACTTCCTAACTTTTTCCATTAAAAAAATGTGTGTTTCTGTTAATTTATCCAAAGGTCTTGGTGCAAAGATGGAAGCTATATGCTTTCCTTCCTTAAAGACTAAATGGGTCTCAATAATGGAATAAAGGCACTAATTTGATACTCAGCTTTTCATGAAGACCATTTTTAAGTTTCTTGACTGTTTGCAGATCACTCTGTTTGCAGTCCAGTTTGCAAATATAGGTTGTGTTACTGTGTTTTTCCATTACCATGGAATCCTCTCCATAAAAACTAAAATCCAGAGCCATCTCTTAATGAATTGCTTTTGGGAATCTCTATGGGACTAATAGCCCTGGTTTACTCTTTTGTGCTAAGAACCATTGTTGTACTTTTTTTTTCCCCTTGTTTGTTTTAGCAACCTAGCTTTTGTTGTGGAATCATCGCTTACAAAAGTCTGAACAATTCTGTAATACTAACAGAGAAAAGAAAGATTTTTCATCTTGAGTGGAAGGGTCGTATAGGAAAGGTGGCACTTTGTGTGTAGATCAGATTTAAAAGGATGCTTAGTGGGTACTACAAGCCTAAAAACTCCTGCAGTAGACTGGCCTGCTGGGGGTTTTTTGCAATAATCGTTGTAAGGGTTTTGGGGGGATTGTAAGCTTGCTCAGCAATGTTGGCTGCACTGAAAATGTAGTAGCCCAACTGCAATTTTTGCAGGCTGATGTGGGGAAAAAAACAAAAGCATACTCAAAATCAAGCAAGTCATACTAGAAAATATCCTTCAGCTGTACAACAGGCACTAATAATTATTTGCAGTAACTGTGTTTGTGCATTACTTTTTGACAGAGCCTCCCATGGACCATTCTGATCTGGTTGCAGAGCTACTGAAAGAGTTATCAAACCATAATGAGAGAGTTGAAGAAAGAAAGGCTGCGCTGTATGAGCTCATGAAGTTAACTCAGGAAGAGTCTTTTGGTGTTTGGGATGAGCACTTCAAAACAATACTACTTCTGCTGCTTGAAACGCTTGGAGATAAAGAGGTAAATTCAGATTAATCCAGTTAAGAATGTTAACAAAGCCCATGGCTTACTTTCAGTACCTTTGACATTTGTATGAGTTGTAGAAAGGGCACAAATTCCAGTTAGTGGTGGAAAACCAAAAAAACTATGGAATTACAAAAATGTCATGAAGTGTGATTGCTGTGGTGGTAAAAAGGGTATCAGTGATACTTAATGTCTCTGGGATTCCTATTTATGGATTCTGACACAGTAGATTGAATGAAACATTTTTCACTGAGATTCAAAGCTTATCTGTTTATAGCCCCTGAAGGAATCTAGAATATCAAAACATCATGTGTGGCAGTGGATTTAAAAATATATTTCTAAAATACAGTAATGCGCATTGTGAAGAGACTGAGTTCTGTGTAATAATTCTCTACAAAGGCCATGTTTTTGAAATTACTAAGGATCAAAAAGACACTAGTACTTGAGTTTGATTTTTAAAACAATTGTAAAAAAAAAAGTAAAAAATGTATTTGCATGATGGTTTTATCAGCGCTTGTGTTTGCAACCTAGCTTCTAGGTGGCATAGATAAGTAAAATTACTTTAGCAGTGTGTTTATGATACGTCACCTGAATTTTCTGCAGAAAGAGAGATTGAAGATTTTTTTTTCCTACCTTTTTTTGTTAACACTAGATTCAGACTGTATATGTGTACAGAGCACAATCTGATATTTTTTCCATTATTAAAGACTTTTCCAGCAGCTGAACAAATGTTAAAGCATATGTCTGTTTAAAGATGCATAACTCATTTATTTTAATATTGAATCTTTAGCATGCAATTAGAGCTTTGGCACTGAAAGTTCTAAGAGAAATTCTAAGAAACCAGCCAGCAAGGTTTAAGAATTATGCAGAGCTCACAATCATGAAGACATTAGAAGCGCATAAGGATCCTCATAAGGAGGTCAGTAATCAGTTATTTTATTTGCTTACAGTTACGACAAATTATTACAAAATGAAAGAGCTGTCCAGAAAATGTGAAATTATTCAGATCTTACTGAGGAAGTAATTCATTTCATAACAGGCACATTATTATATGCTAATAACAATTATGTTATTAGTTAACGTGGGTATGGAAGAAAAAATGCCCTGCAGTTCTGAAAGCTCTTGAATGGTTAATATCGTTCCTAATAACAATGGTCTTTGGGTGCCATCCCGGAGGACAGTGTAACCAACAGTGTGTCACCTTAGCTCTTCAAAGAATAACTGAAAGGAGCTTTTTCCTTGTTTGACATCTTAACCTGAATATAGGTGTCCTAGAGATCTAAAAGAAGCTTTGGATTTAAGTGAGGTTTGTGGTTGAGAGATGAGCCTAAACATGACAAGGAATTGTCAACTCTTTCTATTCTGCTCCATTTGAGAGCATGGCTTTGAGTGGTGTTAAGGGAAAATGTGCAGGATTATGTCAGTGGGGGGAGGTGCTCATGCCAGGAATAGTGAGGGGGTTCAGGAGAAGGGTAAAGGTAATCTTGCTCAGATTTATTTGTGATGGCTGCATACACAGTAAAGGATAATGCATGTAAATATAGGAAACACAGCTACAGTAACCAACCCAGTATTCAACTTCTGACATCAGTGCCACTGATGCTGTGGAAAGGATCCATGTTTATTACTAAATGAGTACATCTTCCCCATGCAAGGGCACTTTGTGGAATTTACTGTGGAGTTTCAGGCTTTGAAGTTGACTCTGATTCCTCCCATTCCATGAGTTTATCACTCATTTGATACTCATTTCTCTTGTCCTTGCATTCTCTGGATTTGTTTCATACACTGTATTTATTACAGTGTCATATCCCCATTGTTCCTTCTCTGTTCCTGTGCTTTTTTCTCTCTCATGGTTTCATGTGTTAGGAGTGAGAGAGTAAAGGGGACAAGGATGGAGAGAAAGTTCTGGAGGTTTTTGTACATCAGTGGTGTACAACCGCTCATTCTGTACAGTGGTTTCTCCTGTTAAATGGCAGATGCCACCACAGTACTAATGTGAATATCAGATGTTAGTTTTCTCTGTGGTGCCCTTGTGTTTTGAGCTTCTGTACCTGTTGACATCCTACCTAATTATTCTTGTTCTGTGTATTCTTCAAGCTTAAAGTACTCTCTTGTCATAGTTTCTTTCAAAATTATAGGGGAAGAAAAAGATTGGTTTCTACAATTATCAATCTAGGCATGTCATTAAACACACTTTTGAAATGAATGTGGAAACATGTTTTGTCAGTGATCACTAACTTAACAAGCAATAACCAATGACAACACAAGAAATTAAGGTTTACAAAGGTGGTGATACTTCAATATATAGTTGGAGGGTATTGCAGAGTAAAGAAATTGTGTAAAAAAACAAGCAGGTTTGAAAAACTGATACGTGTATTGCCAAGGGCATAGTAGCCACAGGATATTGGGAAGAGTTGTGTTTTTAAGAAATAATGTCCAACAGTTGGAATCAATGGACTCTTTACATATTCCTATAATACTGCAGAGCTCTTGATAGGAAATTTTTATGCTCAAGACCATTCCTGCCAGAAAACAGACCACAGAGTAACAGTCTCATATAAATCACTTTTCTGTGTCTTTTTCTTTCAATAGGTGGTGAGGTCTGCTGAAGAAGCTGCTTCCATGCTGGCCACTTCCATTAGCCCAGATCAGTGCATCAAAGTTCTCTGTCCAATTATCCAAACTGCAGACTACCCCATTAATCTGGCTGCAATCAAAATGCAGACAAAAGTTATAGAACGAGTGTCTAAAGAAACCCTCACTCAGCTTTTACCAGAGATTGTGCCAGGTCTAATACAGGTAAGGAGAGAAGAAAAGAAAATTGGGGGGGAAAAGACCAAACAGACTAATAAAAAGAAACCATATACAGACGAGTTGCAAAGACTTTTTAAAAATAGTACCACTTGGTTCTCATGAAGGATTTCACTTGTCTGATAGTTGATGGCTGCCTTGACCCAAAATAGTTTGGACAGTAGGAATCATCTCTTTGATTAGCAGGGAGCTAAATTATAACTCAAAGGAAATCTCAGTAGGATATAAAGTACTGGTTATAGTTAAGCTTGGTATATACTTTTAGTTTTAAGATTGTTTTTTATTGTTTGTACCTTTTTCCAGGTTACATAATTTGGTGTGAAATTGTCCATGTTTTATTTGCGTATAATTGTAGGGTTTTATCAATTGGGGCTTTTGGGAGGCAAGAGGAAAGAAGCAGTTTTATAAAGTTGAATAAAATTAAAAGGGTATCAGAGGTTTCTCTTCCTTTGTCTTTAAAACTGAATTTTTTGCCACCTTATAAAGAGCCAAAATACATTAATTTCCTTCTGGTGGATAAAGACTCTTTGGAGTTGGCAGCTGCATTCTGCAGATTTCTGTGTTTAATGGGTGTGATCCAGTCACACATCTGCAGGAAAATAGAGGCAGAGGAGGGTCCGTCTGAGAAGGGAGTGTGAGTGAGACAGCTGGGCATGGGGTGATGGAAAAATGGCAAAAGAAACAAAAATTATTAAAGAATGAGATGGGACTTAACAAAAGAATCTTAAATTGTTAAGAGAGTTCTTTCAGAGTCAGGAAGCTTTAAATTGTGAGTGGTCTTGTGCTTTAAGTAAACACCTGTATAATCTAGAACAGTTCTCTTATGTGCTCGCCTATTGCGTGGCATCAGCTGTTTTCAGTGTAACTTATGAACAGGATTGTGTGGGTTTTAAATTCAGCCTGGAAAATGATTATCAGTGGTGATTAATAAGCAGCCCGCTTTTTAACTGCATGCTCTGTATTTGCATGTTTGTTTTTTGTTGGAATGCTTCGTTGGGCTACACTGGCATTAATTTACCATAGACTCCAATGTATTTATTATAGTAAATAAGTAAATAGTTTTCTGAGGCTTTTAATCATTAACTGATAAGGTATTAATGTTAATTTTATTGCTTTTCTAGGGTTATGATAATTCAGAGAGCAGCGTTCGTAAGGCATGTGTTTTCTGCCTTGTAGCCATTCATGCAGTAATTGGTGATGAACTAAAGCCGCATCTCAGTCAACTCACTGGCAGTAAAGTAAGTAAAAGATACCATTTGAAGAAATCTTGGCTCATGATTGCATCTATGCATTTGAAATTATTTCGGTTGCCATTGCCTGAAAGTTTCAATGAAGTGTATATTTGAAAGAGAATATCAGTTGTATTAATACAACTTCACCGTAAAATATTCAAAACTGAGAGTCCACAGATCTTTATTTATGCAAGTGTACAAACTTTAGCGTTAAGATAATTACTAAACTGTGTTTCTTACTGCTTTTTAATGCATTCAGTTCCTTGTATGCTGGTAGTAGTGATAATGGCTGTATTCAGCAGGCTTTTCCTATCAGTGTTTCTTGTCTTGTTTTCTTGCAAGTTCTGATTGAAAAACAAGGAACATGGTATGTCCATGCTATATGCAGCAGTTTCATTTATTCTTCCTCCTTGTTATTTTGCTTTGACCAGTCTTTTCAGTACCTGTAATTTGAAATAATAAGAACCAGTCTGTGGTCCTTTTTCTTCCAGGATGTTTATGACTTCATTGACACCTTTTCATGCACTTTTTGTATGTAAACAGCTATATGTTAATTGTGAATCTCTTTTTCTTTTGGAGTGAAACAGGCCAATTAATTCTGTGTGTCTGAATAAGGCAATTCTATCTTTAAAATAGTCTCTGGCAGTGATTGTACTTAAAGTGACTCCAGACAATATTGGAAGCTTTAGCAAATACCAGCATCAGCAACTCTGACTAGAGGCTTAAACCTCAGCACTAACCTAAAAGAAAAAAAAAACCAAAACCACTACCATATTTAGAAAAGCATTAAAATTGGAGGAAAATATTCCATCTATCTTAATCTAGCTACCTTATATTATACTCTTCTTTACATCCTTAGAGAAGCTTGAGCAGTTTCCTTATGAAAAATTGTACTTGTGTTTGATGTTTTCATTGGCATGTATGTTCCTTTTGAATCAACTGTGTAAAGTACAGTTTTGCTTTTGGGGAAAACAAAAAGGATTAATGTCTGTTTTGTTGTATTCTTCCTGTAGTCAGTCTGTACAATTTGCAAATACTAAACAGAACTAATTTCTGTCTTAAATTTGCAGATGAAATTATTGAACCTTTACATCAAACGTGCACAAACAGGCTCTGGAGCAGGGGATACAGCAGCAGATATGTCTGGACAAAGCTAATGAAGCTGAGAAGAGTTAACCAGGTCTCCTAAAGCAAGGGCAAGGCCCTCTTCAGTGAAAGGAAAATCCTTACAACTTCTGGAACCTTTTTCTTGTTGGTTTTTTTTTTTTCCCCCCCCTTTCTTTTATTTTTTGTTGGGGTTTTTTTTGTTTGTTTGTTTGGGGTTTTGCTTTTTTTCCTTTAACCAATGGCTATCCTCAGCCTGCATGAGACTGTTGCAATAGAATTATTCCAAATCTAAGGAAAAACAGTATTAACATCAGTTGATCAAAGCAGAATAAAATTTTTAAATAATCTTATCCATCAGTTACCCTGTTCATAATCCTCTGTGTCTTCCCTTTAACTTTTGCCAGTGTTACTGTATTAAAAAAAAAGATTTTTTTAATGCTAATTAAAAAGGTATGCTTTAAGCTTCAGAAGTTAAAATATAAATTCTGTTGCTTTTCTTCAGCTGCAGATAACATTACTTTTTTATTGCTGTTTTGTTTGAGTATCATGTCCTTCGCTAGAAACAAGAAGTGATGTGAAACAAGGCTGAACTAGTCTGAACTGCAGTGAGACTCGTTCACTGTGTTGGTGGTTCATCATCTTATTTACAGCTTGTTTGGGATATTCTGGAGATTGAGAAATATGCCTATAAAAAGAAAGCTGGATTGATCCAGTTCTGTCACAGTGATATTGTTCATTGGTTGTATGTTTGTTGCATAAATAAGAATTTAGTGTGCGCAGTAGAGGACTGGTACAACCAGTACCTCTTAATGTGGAAGACAGCCCTGCCAGGGCAGCACTGCCGACCTGGTGATAGAGTGGCAGCCTGCTGGTGAGCAGCAGAGTTCATGGTCACTTGATGGACGTGAACCATCCTTGTCACCTTTCGTTCTTCAAGCAGGATGCTTCAGAATGGAGTGCTCTGCCCAAGCATGCTCAGTATGTATTTATCTTTATCACTAGAATGTTTCCTCTCAACCTAATTGCTGGAACAAGTAGTCTTGTATTGTAACTCACATGGGATCTTATGACAACAGTGCAGAAAACTATTTATTCCTTACCTTCCGAAAAGCACCAAGATTTTCTGCATTGAATTTAAATGGGGGGAGGGGGGAATAGTCACAAATGCTATGGATCTCTCCACCTTTTAATTTAAAGAAAAATATATATTTTGGATGAGTAGGAAAAGCTGCACCAAATTATTTGCATGGTTTTCTTGAATAGCATCCTCAAGACCCATCTGGATTAAGGTGTGGAAATGTTTCAAGGGTTTGTTTTTCCATTTTTGAAAAAGAGTTAGTATATTGTGAATAATGGTTATTTGTATTTATGAAGTTGATAATGGAAAGAGAGCAAAGATAAGTAAATGTGTCCCTAAATGTTGTCTTTCCTTTTTTTCTTTTTTTTTTCTTTTTTCCTTCTTTTTTTTTTAATATAAGCAGCAAGCTAATTGAGAAATGGGATGAAACAGTGCCCTTCCCAGGAATAGTGGAACTCTTTTTCCTGACTTTTTTTTTTCCCTTTGACTGTGATGTTGTCTAGTTGTAGGAAGTATATCCTGATAAGAGAGAAAATAGTGGTGCCAAGGATGATGATCTGTGCTAGGCTAAAATTCTCTCTACCTCTTCAGGGTGACTAATTTTTGACTGAGCTGCTGCATATAGCACCCAGTAGAAGAACTATCTACAGAAAAATCTTTATTTTTTTTCCAAATTATCACTTAATGTGTATTCAAAACTCTATTCTTCAACATTGCAGCCAAATATCATAAGAAACTACTTACACACTTCACCTGCTAGGAACCCTGAAAAAAAAAAACAAGTGAAAAATTAAGTCAGATGCTTGTAGTTAACATGAAAGGTTGCTTTTACTTTAGTTTGAAGTGAATGCGATAGAAAGAGCTAAGATGTGGTTATTAAAGAAGCAATGCCATTGCAGAGATTTATTTGGAGGAAAAGTTGTAGAAATATATGTAAAGACTTAAACCCAAGACTGTCATAACTCGTCGCTAGCCCTTTTTAGCAGCTACATCAAGAAAATAGTATCTCCTCCTTCTTTCCTTTGTTACGTGTAACATCCTTGTTGTTTTCTACTGTTTAATTACATTGTGTATTTATAGTTCTATGCTTACCATTGTGCATATACTGGCAATAAAATGTACATAACATTACTTAAAAGATCAGCAATGTATACATTCTGGTTTTTCTGTTTTATTTGATCACATGATATAAGAAAAATTATAAATGTGATTCATACAACATTGGTTAAAAAAATTATCTTAATCTTCATGTTTTCTGTGTCCAAATGATGTTTCTTTATATAGTCTTGTTACTAAATCTGACTTGGCATTTGAGAACATGCTGTGAATATAGGTATGGTAGACAAATTTTTTAAAAATCGAATAGACTATGAACACGGTTTCCTTCATCTGGGCAGATTTCTTGTTATTATTTCATTTATTTGTACATTATACATCATTTGCATTTTTTTTTTTTTAATATTTAAAATTATTTTTCAGCCTACAGTCTTGTAGTTTTTACATTTTAATTATACAAAAGGTCACTTTAAAAAATTGCACGGATTCTAAGCTTAATAGCCCTGTATGTTATTCCTGCATTTTGTATAGGTAATATTTATTTTGAGAGAATCATTGCAAGATGACTGTTACTTGTCATCTTTTTGAAGAGGCTATTTCATACTGAAAATATAAGTTATTGAAACATACAGTATATATTCTGGATGAAACCTAGTTTTTTTACATGTAAACAAAAGATATGTTTTTTATCCCCTATGTGACTGAAAAATTTTGCTCCAGGTAGAGGGGAGGAAGATATTTACACGAAGTCTGTTCATCAGTTTTGCTTTTAAGCAGTCTTGAAATGTTTTAAGTGAAGATATCCCATGTATTAAAAATCTCAATGCAATATTTTTAAATGAATATTTTACTTACGATATGATTAGTTCTGTTTCCAGCAGAGATGGGGTTGCTGTCTTTGTAAACAGATAGAATCTATTTATATTACATGATGCCATCAGAATGTAAGAATTTGGAAAGAAAATTATTTCCACAGCAGCCAGTTTATCAGATTCACTGCATTGCTTTTTGCCTTCATTTCCTATATTAAAAGTAGATATTAGCTCAGTTAAATCTAAGCAATGATTAGTCATGCATATGTTCCTGCTGGAGGTGGTTTCTCTGATGGATTAGCATAAGATCTGGGAAAAATTAGGACAGTTACAAGTTCCTATTCTTTCAGAAAGGGTTTCTATATGTTCCTTCTAATATCCTGTGAAGATAGGTTATTGGAGTCATTTGAATACTGAAATGTAATTCTTAAAGGTTGGGTTTGGGCTTAAAAAAAGAGGAAGAAGAAAAGCTACATGCAGAATCAGGATGGTAAATGGATATCGTGGATGTCTCAGACTTGGATGTCATTTGCTTTAAAAATTTTGAGTAACACATTATGTTCAGATGAAGTCTTAGCAAGGAAGTTGGGATAATAAATGTAAATTGAAAGGAGAGCTGATCATGTAAATTTTCCTGAGTTGGCTTGCTTGTTTGTTTTTGAAGATAAAGGTTGGAACAGATTGAGTCGTGGTTATTATTTGCGGTCTGAGTCACAGAGCAAAAAGAACAAATGTCTGGGTCCTGAAACACTTCTATATTCTTAATGGTTTCTATGCGTGTTGAGACATTTAAATAAATTCGCAAACATACCCATGAGAAAAGTCTTTTGAGAATGCAGGCCCAAACTGCTCACAGTTTGAATTTTCAGCAAAGGAATTCAAATGCTGAATGTGACATTGTCCCTTTGAAAACAATCATAAAAGAGAAAATAATTTTGAGAAATAAATCTGTTGAATTACACTGCAGTTGCTCCCTATGGGAGGTGAATGAGAATGGTTCCACTGGCTGTGGTAACTTCCACTGTGTTAGTTTGGGACTTGGCAAACACAGAGAACACAATAAACATAAATACGATGTGGATGAATAAGCAGTTTGGAACTGGAGGATTATCTGGAGAACAAAAACTGTTGTTTTCTCCCAATAAAATAGTAAACTGATCAGTTTTGCAATTGCAGTCTACTTCCAGGTAAGATAAAAGTCAATATTCATATTACATTCACTAAAGAAAACATCTTAAAATTCCCCCCCTACATTTTGTATTTGAGTTTTCCAGCTCATTAAAAGCATGTACTTTAAAGATCTGTTTCATAATTTATATATGTTTTCTTCTTTTTTGTTAAAACACAGATTGTCAGAGTTTGAGGAACCAATTGTAAAAAATCAAACTTCACTTAGTCTTTTTATATATTGTTTATGTTTCTATGTTTAAGTATACTTCAAGAGCTCTGAGTTTGCAAGATATGCAGCTTGGATTATCCCAATTAAAGAAGGTTCTTCATTTGCTGGTGGGATTTTAGGATAGTAAGTGTATTAACTAAGAAGTTTGCCAGCAGTTTTGAATACCATACAATTTCTGGTGAATAGAAAAATTCTGCAACTTTTGATGTATTTTAGATTGATATAAGTGATCCTAGTGGAAATACTTTGAGGGAGTAAGATTGGAAAAGTGTTGATTTCAGACAGGAGGTAGAAAGGTAACTGAACTTGATCTTGGGCATCAGAGTTTTACAAGTTTTGTTTTTCAGTATCCTTTCTTTCCTAGATCATGATATTGTCCACCAGTGCTCATATTTGGCCCTCTGTAAACTCATATTGCAACCAGTACTGGAGATGGTTCTGTTAACCTTATGTCAGGATAAATTCAAAAGCAATTTGCCCAAGGAAGACCTGTAGCAGTAAAAACAAATGTGTAGAGTTAAGTTATGCAGTAGACAGATATTCTCAAAAGTCAGCTGGACTGGTGTAAGTATTCCCTCACCATCTTTTCATCTCTGCCTGTGGCAAAGCCAACAGAGCACCTTGTGGGATCATCCCTACTCTGTTCCCCAGTCTGATTTGTCTGGAATAATCTCAGACTGGTCCTACAGCAACACCCAGGGCTCACAGATGTGTGCCAGAGAATGAATGAATGAATGCCTGTCCTGGGTGGTGAGGATCTGCCTGTATGGGGGGCAGTGGTGGAGGAGGAAATGCAAGAAAACCCATCTATTTCTTAGCACAGTGTGTTTAGCCTGAGCACGTATAGCTCATGTCAAAATACTAGGGAAGACGAGGAAACGGTTGATTTCAGCTTGGATAAACAGCTCAAGTGCAAGCCTGTAGGGGAATGGATGTGTGCTTCATTTAAAATTGCAGATCAGCATGTTTTATAATGCTTAATTAATTTAAATGCTAGTCTGAAATAATACATTTGAAATGAAACTAACAGTGTGCAACTGCAAAAAGCCTCTAATCTGGAAAAATAGTAATTTCTGGCCTGTTATTTTGTGTCCTTTCAGTACAATTTAAACATGCAGATAAAACAATTTTACACTATAGTAAATGTCATTATAGATGGCTGTATATTACATAAAGAATTTCTGATCTGTTTGATACAGTTTTTGATCTTTCAGATGACAACTGTGGCCATGCTGGCCAACTAATCAATTGAAATATTTTTCCAAGGCAAAACTACCTGCTTTCCCTAAGAAGTGTTCATGCATCACTGTTTATATAGTCTGTATCTGCCCTAGAGAAGAAATCTAAATTGGATGTTACCTGCTTGTTCAGAAAGTGCCAGCTTAAACTTTTTAATACCTTACTTGAAGAGCTGCTATCATCAGAGGCTGCCTTTTCTCCAAAATGTATTAATTAGCCACTGCTTCTTGAGCCACATAGGAAGATTCTTGCTCTTTTGGGAGGTGGAAAATGCAGGGTTGCTAGAAAATAAGAGGAGAAAGACATGTTGTATGTGTTTAATTTAAGCCCTTGTAAGTTGCAGCTATTGTTCTTAAAAACCTTAAAGCCCCTGTTTGGCTTGTAATGTTTTTAGGAAGGGGATTTTCTTGGAATACACAATGTCTTCCTTTCTGCTTTGGGAATTGAGAAGAAAATACTGAGTTGGAGGATTTTATCTACAAAGCCAAGCCAGCCCAATGCTAGAAAATGTTAGACCTGGCAGGGTACCAAAGCTGTCTCAGAGCCTCAGGTAAAAGGGAGCTCGTCCCTTAGGACAGAAATAACTGAGCTCTCTTTTCTGTGTTACAAGATGCAGGCAGCCTACATTGCCACAGCAGTCTGGGAGTCCAAATACTGATTTTTAGGCTACAGAGTAAGTGCACAGAAAGCACAGATTAGCAGAGTAACAACTACTTGAACCTGTCCACCTTTACAGACTTCTGAATCATCTACAAATAAAACGGACTCCACCCTTTGCCACCATCATAAAAACATGCTAACTCAAGTTCAGATTCAGGTATGATGTGATGGGTTAAGTCAAAATATTCTGTGGTCAGTGATGCTGTCTAAATCTCAGTGCCTACAAATGATGTGATAGGTTTCTTTGTAGGCCTTGGTCTTCCTAAAAGGCAGCAGATGAAATGGAAGAAAGCAAAGGTAATACTTGCCGTGCTCCGTGTTCTAAGATGTGAAGACATTTATTCCTCAGTTCATACCTCAGCACCTTACTGCATCCTGAGATTGAGAAGTAGGCAGTGTGAGGAATATGACTATGGAGGAATAAAGTACAGACCAGGAATACCTTGCAATGGAGACTTTTCTTAAAAGGGGACAAGACTCTATGAGGAAAGGAGCATACCGTGCATTCTTCAGAAGCAGCCAAACTTACGCTTTTTTGTAACCTGACACTTGAGCACTGGAAGCAATCCATATTTCTCCTTTACATATGAAGTTACTTCTCCGACTGCCTCACTCATCAAGGAGAGACTGAAGCAAGTCTAAGCACAGGATCTCCTACATACCTGATGTATTTAATCAAAATGATCAGAAGGGGCTGTTGAAGCATTTGGCAGTGTTATGCATCAAGCAGAGTTCTGATCAGATACTGTGTGATGTGTTGCCTTGTCTCTACGCTGGCAGTGTCCTAACACTTCTGCTGGAATTTAGGAGGTCTGCTAAAAATGTTCGTTGTGGGTTTTCCCATTTCCCCTTTATTTTTGTTGGCAGGCCTGCTTCTCAAGAGTTCTGTATCACAGAAGAAGGACTGATAAATGCAGCAGTCCTTACAGTGCTTCAGCATTCAACAGGCCCGAATTACAATACCTAAAACCATCCAAGAATCCAGATTAGAGGTGGCAGGTAGACATGGAGAACATGTGGGGGCATTGCTGCTCATCCTTCGCTGCACTCCACAAACACGGTGCACTGCTGTTCTCAGGCTGTCTGTCAGCTGTGACCCTGTATTTCTGCCACCTTTGGATGACCAGACACAGCAAAAGGACTGGGCTGGGTCAGCCCTTAGCGTGTCAGGAGGTGTGTGGAGAACTGCAGGTCAGTGCAGTGATGGAGTGCATGCAGAAGTTACTCCTGCTTGTGGTGGTTACCCAGCACTGTTTAACTTCAGTGCAGTAGTAGTGAACACACTCCCACTAACAAGGTGTGTAGGAGGGAGAGAGAGGTTGTGTATTCAGAAATAGAAGGGCTGGAAATGTGTGTCAGCACCTTTCACACAGGTGTATGATGGATTCATAGCCCATCCAAGCCAGGAGTATCATCTAGACATGGATATCTCACTGTTACATAGTGATGTAGATGAACAGGGCCACCGGGGTCTGGTTTGACAGCAGTTTTCATTCCAAAGTCACCCTGCATTAGGCAGCAACTGCTATACAACCAAGAAGAGTCCAAAAGCCAAATAGGATGCATCAAAATAACAATACTTCTCTAAAATTCTGTTTGGGGATGAAGTATGTAGGGATTGCTTCTGCATAAATAGAAAACTTTCTTCTGATTTTAAACTGAAAACTAGTATTTAAAGCACAACAAAAATCATCACTGGACAGCAAAAACTTCCATTAAATAAAATTTTCAGAATAGATACTGAATTCACAGTGTCTTGTATTGTACCTGATTACATTTTTCCATGTGTTGTCTGTAGAACAATTGTTACTTGTTCAAAGCAAAGAGCAAAGATGACATTCGGTCATATATAACCAGTTACAATACCAGTATTTAAGGTCATTTGTTGTAGTTCTCAGAAGAGCAATCAGAAAAATTATATGAGGAGTCTGATCACTATAAAAAAGATTAGCAAGTTGAGTGATGCCTTAGGAGACTTCATTTTGAATGCAGCTCATGGGAAAAAAGTCCTATAAAGTTATCAGGTACCATATGCTAAAGTACTTACCTTCAATGCATATCCACCCACTATCAAAACATGAGCCTCCCCACCTTAAATTTCAGCTTGGACTTTGCATGCCATACACAAGCCTTAGAGCAAGAGATGTTTTAAATAAATAATGTCTTGTTGTTTGTGTATACAGTGCTCCTTTGCTGAGATCTGTGTAACTGGGCAGATCATAAAGCAAGGAAAAAAAATAGCCCCTTAACAATAAACAGTACAAGGTAAAAAACTCACCTTATTTGTCCCCAAACTTGAAGGACCATGTAACTACATACCTTTATGTCTAGAGGTTAGTCAAGGGCAGCAGGTGTGGGTGTGGGGAATATACAGTGTTTCACAAGGCAAGATACCAGATTTAGACATAACTTGGGAAGTTTATCCTGATTTTAAAAACTGAGTTACAGTGTACTTGAAGCTGTACCCCTATACTGTTTGCAAGAGAGATCAGACACAAGACTCTGAATAGGACAAAGAAAAGAAACACTGAATTATTTTGTATAATAACTCTTTTTTCTACATGTTCTGTCTACTGTATTCCATACAAGGAACTCAAAGCATCTATGACTAATAATCATCTTGTCAACTGTTGGAGGGAAAAAAATGGCAAAATTTCCTCTTTCACAGCACTTTTGCATAGAAGTCCACAAGACTTGGTTGTGCTTTGCTTCTGTTAGAGCGTCAGGAACAGTCGTCATGGTGGGATGGGACGGTTTGCAGCAGCAGCTTTTGTGGTCACACTCTGTCAAGTATGAAATAGTTTGCATACCATGAGGGGCACCTGTAACACATGCCTTGAGTGATCTGCCTTTTGTAAGAAGCAGGTACTTAGAGCAGAAGAGCTACAATTATTTCACCCTCCTCACACACCCCATCTCCTCAAGGCAGTAGTTTTTTGGATATTATCAATGACTCGATTGTCTGCATAAAGGTAGTATTTGAAGAATCAGATGAAGGTAATAGACTGAATGGGTACATTTCCTGTGATGCTCCTGTGTTTTACTACAACCTGCTACTGTGGTCAGGAGAGTAAAAAGCTCTGGTAACAGCTGGGGAAGCTAATGACAGAGAACTGAAATCAGAGAACTAAAGCTCTCACTCACTACCTGCATTCAAAATACACAGGCTGAACCCAGACCAGTAGCTAAATCTGCAACTGCTTGCCTGGGCTCCCCTGGGGTGGTTATTTTCAGTGACAGCAAATTGTCTGTCTTGATGTTAAGAACAAATCTGCAACCCTGATATATGGTGTTTGTGTTATGTAAAAATATCAAAATGAATTCTAAAAGGACTAGGAACCAAGTCTCTGCTAAAGATAAAAAACAGGTGTCTCAATTGCTTTTGCTCCCAAGTCGTCTCCTGGCACAAAAAAAGACTAATCAAAACTGCAGTGTTCCCATTTGCATTCTGACAAGTAAGCATCTGTCAAAAGCAACAGGCTGGTTTTTGGGGGAGAAATTGCTGGGCAATTTAAAGCCACATGAGCTCTGTGGGATACACACAGAGAGGTGGGAGCCATTTTGTGGTAGAGCTCTTCGAGTGAAAGGGAATCTGTCGTATTACCCTTTCCATTTCACAGAAATACAAGTCAGAACAAACATGCCTGCCCTCTATATGGGAAGCTCTTGTAAACCCCAAAGGAAGGTTGTGAGAGTGTTTTGTGGGATGTGTAGTTCTCTTCTTGAAAATAATCAGCACAAAGGGAAATGGAGCTTCCAAATAAAACACACTGCATGCATTTAACTCCTTTGCCTAAATCTGGGGCTGAAGACAGAGTAGCTTTATTTCACAGCTTACCAGTATATGGAGCAAACTTGATATCAGGATATGTGTTCTTCTACAGTCACTGAAATCAAAATAATTATTAAAAAAATACAGCAGCGATCACTGGGACACGTGCAGCCCTTTACATCTATGAGGATGCTTGTTACAAGTATGTGGTTACAGAGATGTGTAAGAGGAACAGCTAACCTTGAGAAGACTCATCCAGCTCTTATCTTTGCTGGAGCAAAGGTCAGTTTGTGAACACAAGCAGATCTGTAACATAACAGTCCTCCTCAAGGTACCTACATGCCTCTTAGGGGAGAATAATCTCTTAGAATCACTAAGGCAGCAGTCCCAATTCTTGTCTGCTTTCCTGGACAGCATCACATATGGGTGTTTGTTTCTCATCCCACATTTACAGTTCCTCTACTATTATTCTATATTATCATATGCTGGGGAGATGATTCTGCCCCTTTACTCCACTCTGGTGAGACCCTACCTGGAATGCTGCATCCAGCTCTGGGGTCCCCAGCACAGGAAGGACATGGACCTGGTGGAGTCCAGAGGAGGCCACCAAGATGGTCCCAGGGATGGAACACATCTCCTGCAAGGAAAGGCTGAGAGAATAGAGATGGTTCAGCCTGGAAAAGAGACAGCTTAGGGGAGACCTAATTGCAGCCTTCCAGTACCTGAAGGGAGCCCACAAGAAAGACAGAGAGACACATTTTACAAGAGCACGTAGTGACAGGACAAGGAGGAATGGATTCAAACTGAGAGTAGGTTTAGGTTAGATATTAGAAAGAAATTCTTTGCGTGAGAGTAGTGAGGCACTGGAACAGATTGCTCAGAGAAATTGTGGCTGCATCATTCCTGGAGGTGTTCAGGTTGTATGGGACTTGATCAGCCTGGTGTAGTGAAAGGTGTCCCCTGTTAAGTAAACAGAGTAAATTAAGGGAGAATTGTCTGAGAAGCTGTTAAAAAAACCACAACCAATTATGTTTACTTGAAGGGGTTTTTTTTTGACTAATACATATTATTATCACTCTAATACGAAATATTTCCTTTTTGTTTCCCAGAATTTTGCTCTCTGATATTCTGATTTTCATAGTTTGTATGTTGCCACAATATTGTAATACTATTTTAAAGTATCTTTTTATAAAATGAGCTGAGTTTTAAAAAACAAAAATAACAAAGCCACCAATGAAATACTACTACTTGTCAGTAGTCCTTCCTATTTCAAGCAGAATGGGTGCCCTCTGCAGGTAACTGTTTTCAGATGAGGATTTTGGATGTGTGCCCCCTTTTATTTCTGAGTGGCAAGGTCTTTGCAGGACTGACCTGTACTATTCTGTGTGTTTTAAAATTGATACTGCAATCCTGGTTGCAAATCCCAGCAAACAAATGGCACTGAGATGCAAGTGCACCAAGCAGCTGGTTTGCATCTGAATATGATTTTTCCCTTAAGTGTGGGTGTGAGGGGTGGTGTTGGGTGGTGTTGGAGTAAATATTTTTCCAGCAATTTGACAGTGTTTTCATTGTTGGGTTTTTTGTCTTTTTTTTTTTTAATCTTGGTTCACGGCAAGAAGGTAACTATAATGTTGTAGTCTGCCTGCCACCAGAATGGAATGAACAGGCAAAAAAGATGCAGTCTAAACACTGCTGAGAAGGCATCTTGCTCGCTTAGAGAGGTCGTTGTGTATTCCACCTTTTTTCTTTTTCTCTGCAGACAGTCGTGCCTATGCAGGTTACAGTGTTCACAGTCTCCGAGTGCACTGTGTGAAGAGGGAGCTGAGTGCCTCTCTGAGGCCAAGTGCAGTGGAACAGCCCTTTCTCCAGCTCTGTAGCTCAGTGGCACTCTAGGATAGCGTGGAGGGAGAGGAGGAGAGAAACAGGGATGCTGGTGAGGTCTGAGCTGCACTTGTGTCACATTGGTAGTAAAAGAGCCCTGCAGCTGGGCAGCAGCAGCAGCACAATGAGTCTGGGGAGCAGGAGAGTATGTGGGGAGCAGCCAAAGACATCGGCTACCTGCCTCTTGGAGAGAGGGATGACTTGCTGGCAGCAGCTGAACCCAACTGCAACTGTAATCTGAACTTGTGTATTTGTTTTCTCTTTCCTATCTCCTATCACTGCAGTGACCATCTCTTAGCTGAGCACAATGCTTCACCTCATCCCAAAATGCTTTTCTGGCACAGCCAGCCTGAACATTATCCCCACCACCAGTATCCCACCAGTAACAACAGCTACCTGCGGTAAGTGAAGAATGGGGGTGACTTTTAATCATAATAATAATAATAATGATAATGCTGTAATACAAATGCAGACTGTACGTGCAACCTTTGCTAATTCACAAGTTGAAGCCGTTAAATAGAGCTGGTGATTTGAAAATAATTGGAGCAGTAGAGTCAGCATGCTGGAGGTTTACTTTACTATAGCCCTACAATTTTCACAAGCCATGGCACTGTACGTGCATGCTACTAACAGTGTTAGGAATGTCTTACTGCTTAACATGAAGTTCACAGATGTGTTTTGTTTGTTTGTTTGGGGTTTTTAAATTAATTTGCAGTCTGTAGATAAAATTCTGTTTATATGAAATAATATAGACTTAGAAGAACCTTGATGTCTCACATCTACTTTGATTATTTGCTGAAGCTCAACTGATCTGCAGGATCAGGGTTATGGGCTGCTTGTCATACCAATGCAGGCTAAATGCTTTGCATTGAAATTCTGATGCAATATACAGCTTATTGCATCAGCATATTCCTGTGAGCTATGAACCTACTTTACCTCTTCATGATTGAAATATTATTTGTGTACAGTATTCAAATTTTCTTATGATTAAAAATCATTGTGCTTTGACAAGAGCTAGTCTCATAGATTCCAGATAATCTTGATGTTAATTAAGTTTCAATTTATAATGCGGTTCACTCTTTGTATTAAACTTTAGCTTACTACTTTTTGGCTAAATACAATGTACATGAACATGATACTGTTTAATCATTTATCTTGATGTGGCTCTTCCTATATTGGTGGCCTCACACCTATTGCTGCATCACAGCATTACTAGTTCTCTTGCAGAATTGTTGAGTACCATGTTTTTATTAGAAATGTGTTAAGTTTTAGATTTCAAATCAAACAAACCAACCAAAAAGAAATTCACGGGAAATGAGGCTATATTTGGGTTCCAAAGTATGAAACTAATGAAACTGCAGTGGAGTTTTATAAAATCAATCCACCTCAGTACAAAGGTGAGAGTGATTTGAAATTTAGATTGGCTAAGACAAACAGATAGCAAACACAGTGCTGTTTCTATTGACTTAAGCAATAAAGCAGAAATGAAGGACAGGTGCTCGAGTTCCCTGACGCAGTCTTGTTTACAAGTGACATGCACAGCTCCCAGTGCAAAAGGAACCAAACCACAAAGGGAAAGTGAGGGTGTCCACTCACTCCTCCAGTCTTCCCTTCTTCAGCCTCTGTTCAGCCTTGAGGAGGTTGGTCCCCTCACAGCTTTTCTCAGGGCCTGTTTTCACCATGTTCTTGCCTTTCCTTTCCTTGCCTTTGCTTCCCTGTATTTGCTTCCATTTTCCCACCGTTATCTAAAAATCTGCCATTTGAGTCCCTCTGAAGTTGCTCTTCCCACACACTTTTGAGCACCTGCCTTTAGGTTTGGATGGCAGCCTGCATCTGTGTTTTGGTATTGAAATACAGCATAGGGGGGACCCTTCCATCTCTTACAGGCTGTGTACAGGAGCTGATCTCTAACGAGATTGCCCCTTGAGGCCAACTACCTTGAGGAGAAAGAACACAAACCAGGTCAGGCACGAGGCTTCAGTCTGGTCTTAATCACTGAGTTGCTTGGCTCTGTCCTCCAGGCTTCACCTTTAGTGAAACACCACACCTCAGTCCCACATCTGGACATCAGTAAGGCTGATAGAGAAGAAGCATCCTCAGGGGAGGATGGCAGCATTAGTGATAAGCAGATGGAGAAATGAGTGTCCCAGGATTCACACATCCCAGCAGAACTGTACTTGGAACGCTTTTTTTGCAGATCTATTGGCAAAATCAGGCTCCCACTGCCTGCACTTGCTCTCCATTGTATCATGTTTCCAATTCCAGTTACTGGGTCTGCAGAAGCGGAATGGCAGGGCTGCAGGCAGTGTCATCTCTGACAGGTTAGACTTGTGGATCTGGCCTGCTCAGAGGGTCAGAGAACCAATTTGTGTGCACTGCTGATGCTCAGCTGAGCATCTGAGAATGGGACTGATCAAAGAACCTGCCCCAAAGAAAGAACCAAACAACACACACCTCTACAGAAAACTTGTTGTGAATGAGCCAGGGATACAAATAACACTAAAGAAAAAATACCTTTACTTTAATACTCATATTTTAACAGAAAAATGGCATTTTGTGTCAAAAAATAGCTAAAGATAATATCTTCAGAAATACTAGCAGTCAGTTTGTTTATCATGGACAAGCTACAGCCAGCTTTGAAGACTGAAATGCAAGAGGATCGGTTTCATTGTATCCACTCAAGATACCCTCAGGAATGGTTGGAATTTATGTCCCAAGCAAACAATTCCCAGTATAAAAATCACCAATTTATGATCTTATAACTGCTATGTAGCTATGTTAGCATAGGTCTAGTAAGCAGATAAACCAGTTTTGCTATGCATAAATCAAACTGTATGTGGCCTCTCTGGTCTTAGATCCTGTCTTATCTGTCAGAAGTAGAAAGTGCACTACTTTTAGTTTCCCACAAACCTTCTTTTGCAAATCTCACAAAAATGGGGTTCAGTGTTACTTCTGCTGCCTTTTCACAAAGTCCACTTTAGTTCTACACAAGGTCTGACTTCTCATTTAAAACCCTAATCCTTCAAAGATACAAAGTTAGCCTAAACTCTTAACTACTACTGTTGCATGCTGAGTAAATGCCTACTAATTTATCAAGTGGACCATAAGCATCTCATAATAGTGAATGAAATTAATTAATGCCATCATTTGGGTTGTTGACATTTTCAGAAGTGCTATTTCAATCACAATAGTAAACAAATGAAATCAGGGTATTGTTGTCATCTTGTCAGGCTTAAAAAGAGGAATTTTGCCTGTGGTAGTTCTTCTCACTAAAAGCTGTAACATGGTAGCTAGTGCCTATGCTAGTGGCTTGTCTATGCGCCCATGCCCTTTTCATAGATTTCACTTTTTCTAAGCTTCCCTTTACATGCAGATGAACTGTTCATCTGTCCCCAGATAAGCAGAGAACTCTTACAGCAATTACAGCAGCAAAAATACCAGTACCCTTTTTTTGAGAAGTTGGCAGTCATATTTTAACTTACAAACTGCCTTTAAAGATCATAAATCATGGTCTGTATAGTTCTCTTTATCTTTGAGGATGCCATATGCACATTTTGAACAACAGCTAGTATTTTGTTAACCATTAATGAACTTAGGGCCTTCCTACAAAACTTGCAATTGCAAAACTCGTGCAATTGTACTT
This sequence comes from Coloeus monedula, assembly GCF_965178545.1. NCBI lineage: Eukaryota > Metazoa > Chordata > Aves > Passeriformes > Corvidae > Coloeus > Coloeus monedula. The sequence continues at coordinate 50,282,060 of NC_138781.1, forward strand.
CAAGCATGTTACTATAGGATCAAAATGCACTTCTTCTCTAGTTTGTTTTCTGGACATGACATTTTAATGAAATGTCTTGTAAAATTATATAAGTGTCCTCTGAATTATTATATATGAGGGGTTTTTTGGGTTTTTTTGAGCATGGAGAGGGGCCCTCATCAATATCTATCACTATCTGAAGGGAGGGTGTCAAGATGACAGAGCCAGGCTCTTCTTGGTGGAGACAAGGAATAGGATGAGAAAGGCAGTGGGCAGAAACTGATGCACAGGAAGTTCCACCTGAGTATGAGGAAGAACTTCTTTACTGTGTGAGTGATTGAACACTGGAACAGATTGCCCACAAAGGCTCTGGAGTCTCCTTCACTGGAGCTACTCAAGAACCACCTGGATGCAATTCTGTGCCATGTGCTCCAGGATGAGCAGGGAGGTTGGACCGGATGACCCGCTGTGGTCCCTTCCAACCTGACCCTTGTGTGCCTTGTGGATCCCTTCCAACTCAGAATATTCCGTGATTCTGTGGGGTTTGGGTATTTTCCTGGGAAGGCTCCTCGGTGTTCTCTGGAAGAATGAGCCATGCAACGGTTGGGGTCGGGAAGGGACCTTAAAGCTTATCTCGTTCCAGCCCCCCAGCCCGGGACACCTTCCACCGGAGCAGGCTGCTTATACCGGTCACCGCCCCGGAGGGTAGCTGGGGAGCGAGCGGGGCCGTGCGCGAGCGGGGCCGAGCCCGGGGCGCAGGCAGCCGCCATTCCCGGGGGCAGGCGGGACGCGCCGCCACTTCCCGCTCCCGCCCCTGCGCCTCCGGCCGCCGCCGCTTCCGGGGCGCGCGCTCCCGCCATGCCGCGGGCCCGGGGGCGGAGGGACGGGATCGCCCGCGCTCGTCAGCGCTGACGTCACCTGGCGTGAGGAAGTGCCCCCTCATTGGCCGGGCTTCCCCCTCACCCCTCCGCGCCCGGCCCTGATTTGCCGTCCCGGCGGGGCCCAGCCAATCGGCGGCGCCGAGCGCGGGCAGGCACCGCCCCGGCAGGCGCTCGGGGGTGGAAGCCGCCGCCATGTTGTCGTGAGCAGCGGCGGCGGCGGCGCTGCGGGACGCGCCGGAGCGGCGGGCGCGAGCCCCCGGGGCGGCCGTGACCTCCGGCGGCGGCTCCTTCCCGGCGGGCGCCTGCGGTGTTGCTGCTGCTGCTGCCGCCGCAGCCTCCCCCCTGCGAATGATGCGGCGGGAGGCGCCGCTGGGCTGGGTCGGAGCTCGGGCGGCGGCAGAAGCGGCGGTGGCGGCGCTGGGCAGTGTCCGGTCGGAGGAGGAGGCGGCGGCCGCCCGGTCCCCAGCGCCCAGCGGCGGCCGGGCGGGCGCAGGATGCTGAGAGCGACCCCGCGCCCTGGTCGCGCAGCGAGGAAAGGGCCCCCCCGGGGCTAAGCGTGGAGTCGCCGCTGTCCCCCCGCCCCGCACGTGCTTTTCCCTCCCTCTTACCCCGTCTCCTCCAGCCCCCTCGCTTTCCCGGCACCGCCTCCCCGGCGGCGCCGGTGCCGAGCGGCTCCGCCCCGTCCGGCTCCTCCCGCGGCGGGAGCGCGGCGGGGCCGGCGGAACATGGCGTGGGTGCTGAAGATGGATGAAGTGATCGAGTCCGGGCTGGTGCACGACTTCGACGCCAGCCTCTCCGGCATCGGGCAGGAGCTGGGAGCCGGTGCCTACAGCATGAGGTAACTCGTCCCGCAGCTCATCCCCGGCGCTGGGCGCCGCGTCCCCGCCGGCTTCCTCGGGCCGCGCAGCCCTGGCCGTGCCGCTGGGCACGCTGCGCGGGAAGGAGCCGGGGTTTCTCCTTTTCGCCCTCTTTTTTTTTTTATTGCGAAAGCTTTTCGCAATAAAAAAAGGAGTGGGCACGTGTCGGAGGGGCTCCCGCCTTGCCCTCCCGTGCTGCTGGCAGGTGGCCGCTCGGGAAGGGCGGGCAGCTGCCGGTGCTGGGGTGCTGTTCCCTCTATATGCGAAATTCCTGCCCTAAAACTGACATTTCGCTGTCTCTGTGGGATGTAACCGGACCCTACGTTCCAGACGATATCATCTTATACTCGACAAATGCAGTTCTTGTTCGTAATGAACAGTAGGTGTTTCCTGCCGGGTTTAAAAATGTTCTTTCTCGAGCAGGTGAAGGTTGTCGTTAATAAGGTAGTAGCATGGTTGTTCTTTATTCGCTCTGTTTATTCTGTATTTCTGTGTAGTGATGGGGTTTTCTTCTATGTAGTATGGCTTTAGTGATGGGGACTTGTTCTTGCCGTGTAGCTCTTTCTGTTCATAGTCAACTTGGCGGTTTCCTTACCTTTTGATCGTTTTCCAGGTTTTACAAGGTTAGAGTGTTTGAGTAGCGTTTGGATGTCCCTTTTCGAAGCTAAGATAAAACTGTACTTGCTTGAGTAAATTTTATCTCACTCGTGGGCGGAATGTGTGGATTCCTGAGTGACGAGTTAGAGGGGAAAAGAAAAACTGTTTTGGAGGCACCGAGAGACATTCTAAGTCCAAGGTTTTCATCAGGGTTAGTCAGTGTTTTAAGTCTGGAGAAGTAAAACGGTTGCGTTTGATAGTTGTGATGGCCTAGCCTCTATAAAAGGCGCGTTCTCTATCAGGGGAAACTGAAACTTGCACGTGACCACAAACTTCATCTATTATGTGTATTTTAAGGCAGTACTTCCCAGGTAATGTTTGGAAGTGCAGTGTCTTTGCTGGAAGTTACAAAAAAGGGCTTCTGCTGGATAGAAATGAGGACCCTTCTGATAGTATTTGCTATTGCGAGTTCAGTGCGTTTATGGTGGGACATGTATTTGATGGGGGTTTTGTTCTGTGTGGGTTTAGGGTTTGGTTGGTTTTTTTGTTTGTTTGTTTTGTTGGTTTTTTTGGTGGTTTTTTTTTTTTTGTTTGGGTTGGGTTTTTTTTTTAATTAAGAAATAAAGTAGAGAGCTTGCCAGTTCAGAGGACAAGGTGATTCATCTCTCTTGATAAGAACACTCCTGATTTTATATTCAGCTTGTCTGGATTTTGTCCCACTTCTGTCCCATTTCTGTCTCAGCAAACCTTCAGACATTCATCCCATGAAGTGGCATGCCAGGTTTTTGTGGGCAGCTGTGTGGTTGTTGCCTGGATGGCTTCTTAGTGTGCAGACACCAATGGAAAGTGCATGTGCTCCTGTTCAAGAACTGCTCTTTTCTATCTCAATTCAGTTCTTTCTGGGATCTCTTATGATAAAAAATTTTGCGTTTTGACTGTTAGATTTTTTTTTTATTTTCTTGTGTTTTCATAACTTCATTTCTTATCCCAGTAATGCGCACACTTCAGTTTCTAGGAACTGTAAGAATTATCATCCTTACCGTTGTTGGATATATTGTTTTTTCTGGTCCTATCGTCTTATGGTGGGTAGCAATCCTAAGTGGCTTTTTGCTACATATGCCTATTAGGGCATTCTGAATTAGCACAGAAAGAGTTGTAGCCATTAAAAACAGCACTGAAAAAGTAATATTGTATAAGCTAAGCTATATATTAGTCTTGGATCTTGTTACACACTTTGTCTGCAGTGTATTTTTGGAAAACTTGCACAGTAGTAGTAGTAGTTTTTGTAACTTTAATCATGGACCCCACAGTTAAAGGGATCACCTAGTTGCCATTAGTGTTTGCTGAATTCAGAGTGATTTTCAGCTCACGTGTAAGTTATTCTATGTATTGGTTAGATTTGTAGTTTAGAGAAATTATGGTCTGTTCAGTGATGTGAGAGGGGAGAACCAAGAGAACTGGCAAAGCATGAACAGGAGAGATACTGCTCTGTGACTGTTCAGTGTGCCAATAGAAGTTAATTATTTGTCACTTTCTTACAAAATAAGATAGAAGAAAATGAAATGTTGCCTAGAGGAGAGTGCTGGGAGAGCTCCTCAAGGTATATGCCCCTTTGATTTTGTTAGGAAGATCTGCATGTAATTCTTTTAACTATTGGGGTTATATATAAAGGAGTTGATGCTTCCTGGCAATGATGATGAGTCAGTGCCCTTAGGTAGAATATATGGCATTACTCCTGTGCTTATTCTTACTAAGAAAGTTGTGCATGATCATTGATCATCAATCCATTGTAGGATTTTTGGGTTTTTTTAGAAGGCAGCTAAATGCCTCCTAAATTTCCCTGCAGATTCACATGGTTTTATATAGTTTTCAAAATTTCCTTATAAAGCCTTGAAACCCATTTTTTCTGATTGCTTTTCTAGCATCTTCTCATGCAGTAAGAATCTGCCTATAATCACAAAATTAAATTCAGTTGATAATAACAGTTGTCAGATGTGTCAAATAACACCTGCACCAAAACCTATATAAAAATATTGTACCCCTTAGTGATAGTGAGTTTTGAGTTAATTTCAGGGAGTCAATGTTAATTTCGGTTGATAATGACACCCATCATGTTTTCTTATGAATCCCTCATAATAACCATTGTAACACAACAGCAGTTGTGTACTCTTGAGGACCACTGATGGTTGCTATGCACTGCTAAAAAATGGAGGCTATTTAATTGATAAGACAAGTTTCAAAGAACCGTCTGTCCTCTTTCTAGCAGAATTCCATTTTTCATCTAATGAATTATTAGATTAATGAATCAATATAAATTGGGTTAATTGAGCATTAATAGACAGAAAAATACCTTAATGACTGAATTTTTATGTGTAATCTGGAAGCTTGGTATATGGATTTATTTAAATGCTTGCAGTTCCAATGGTGTTTGTAGTGCTACAATTCAATCCTGTCATGGGGAACTTGATACTTATTTCAGGAGTAGCTGCTTTGGTATGTATTTGTAGGTTAAAACCTGGAGTTCATCAAACTAGGTTTTAAAAAAAAGACTTTTGGTTCTGAGATGGGAAACTCTCCACAGAAGACTGTATGAAAATATATCCAGACAATCCTCCACTTTTGGAGAATCAAGTCAGTTTGACTCTGCTGCATCTCCCGAGCACTTAATTGTCTTTGGTCTGCTGCCTTGGTTGAAAAGAAGGAAAGCCTAATGCAGTCTTCAGTCTTGTTTCCTTACTGTGCTGTGGGATGGTGAGAGGACTTTGTGTACCACCTCTCAAGCACAGTTCAGGCTGAAGTAACCCTGAGATGGTCAGTCAGGAGTTGGGGGAACATTGTCTTACAACTTAGAGCTCTCTTTTCAGGTGGAGAGAGGGAGAGTGTTGTCTTCTAACAGCTTTTGGGTCCCTCACATCCTTTTTTGGCTTCTGATAAACATGATTGGGTCACGACAGTTACTGCCTTAACTTCCTAGTTGCTGTGCAAAACCAAATAAGAGTTATCTCATTCACACCCTGTTTTTGGCTGCTGTTACATTATGACAGACGAAATTGCTGTTTATGCTTCCCCTAATGTCTCCCACACTTTTAAGACTTTACTGCTGGTTATATAGGATTTTTGAAAGAGGAATACTTACTTAAGGTATCTTGAATTTTTTCTTTTCTTTTTCTTTTTTAGATGTACATAGTGTTTTCTGCAGGATACATTATAAAGCTTCTGTTTCACTGGTCTGTTCTATTTTTTTATACATTGCACTGTAGAAAAAATAATTTTCACTGACATCTACACTCTAAAATAAAATGCTTTGTACTGATTAGAATTGGAGCTTGATTCTTTGTGTAAGCACACAAATATGTAAATACCTCTCAGGAAATAGGCATTTGAAGAAAAAGAGAATCCACAAACCTAAGCATCCTTGCTTTGTTACCACAGGTAAAACATGTTGAAAGATAAACCTCATGTTCTAGATCATTGACATTGGCTTTAGGGTTTTTTGTTGTTGTTTTCTTTTCTTCCAAGTTGAGTGTGTGAATACATTACAAAAAGTTAGGGGCCAGTTTAATTTTTAAGGAAGAGACTTCAAAGTGCAGAACTGTCTTTGTTCCCCATCACCTCTCGTGTTGGAGTGACATACCAGATTGAGAGCAGGGCAGCAGGTCTGCCTTTGTTTGCTCTTCGGGTGTTCTCCTATGTGGGAGCTGTCTGTACTGGAGCTGCTGCAAGTTAGAGCAGCTGCCTGACCTCCCTGTGTCAGAGGAGTGGATGCGAAACTGTGGATTTGTTGTGGTGAACATTCTAACTTCTTTTCCTTGGTAGGAAGGACACAGGTTTTGGTTTTGGCATTTTCTTCTTTCTTTGATTGGTGGTTTCTTGTATTTTGTGCCAGACTCCTCTTGAATTGAAACCTTTCACCATCTGAGTTTGTGTGAGGGTCTGTGGGATTCCTAGGAACAGCATTATGTTTGCACCTGTTTCTCATTCATGTTGGACTTCTTGGATGGCTGCTGCAGAGAAATTTGTTCCCCAGAAATTAATTCCAGGGGTCTTGCGTCCCATCAAACTTGTTTCTGTGGACATAGGGAAAGTGTTAGGAAGCATCAGGTCTCCCATTGCCTTGCATTTAAGGCTTGCTCACACCTCTGAACAGTTCAGAGCTTGGCTTTGCGTTCATAACTCTTAATTCAAATACTGCTTGAGAAACATTTTTCTTAAGGTATTTGTCCTCGTAAAAACCATGCCTTAAAGTTTCAAAAGGCCTGTGTGTTCTTGGGATGTTTTAGTACTCACACCCAAGAGTATACAATCCAGAAGATAGACAAGGCAGATGATTGATGGAACATCAGTTTGAATTTTGATGACATAGTAGTTTCTGTTCTTGTAAGGACAGGAAGTTCTTCATTTATTTTTTGACCTTATTATTATTATTAGGGAGGGTTTTTTTGTATGTGTGTGTTAGGCTTTTTTTAAAATGCTTTGGACAAAGTGTGGAAAGAGGGTTTTAAATTTGTAAGGAAGGTGATTTTGAAGGCTTACAAACATTTCACAAGCATGGGGGGATAAATTACATTTTTCTTGGTCTTTTTGTACTATGCTCATGTAAGCTACATGACATAGGATAGCTTCTCATATGTGGTGGATCCTACTGGATGCTTTAGTTCAAGTGGTAACATTCACCTTGCTGCTTCTTCTAAGCTTTCCTGCTTTTGTATGGTCATGTTTCATGTATGCACCTCTGTAGCATGAGTAGCTAAGACTTGTGATGGAAGATATGTTTACTGCCTGCATTTGGGGTGTAATGAAGACTGTTTCTGTTGGGTTTTTTTCTGGCTAAATTTTCCTCCTCCCTGTGGGAAGAAAAGAATGCCTTTTGTTTGAATGCTTTAGATAACACATTCTGAGGAACTGAAGTAAGACTTTTCTTACTAGAGCTAATAATTTCAAAGTCTTGGTCTCAGGGTTCCTTCCATCAGGAGAATAAACCTTGGCAGATGGACTTTCTCAAATGATACCGAAAAATACAACAAAAGATGCTACTTGTCCTTCAAAATGTTACTACTCACCCATACATCAGCTTGCTGGTAATTCTAAAGTTCACTTAAATGAGACAAGTGAAGTAAACAAGTTTTCACAAGATCAAAAGTTAACAATGGCAAAAAAAGAATAGAATCAGTCTCTTAAAGCGCTCTGTTCTCCTGTAGTCTGAAATAGTGTCAACAGTAGCTGTTTTGGAACAGTTGGCTTTTCGTCTATCTGGGCTGCTCTGTCAGTGGGCACTTCACTTTAGGTAAGAGGTTCTTTGCTGTGTGAAATAACTTAAGCAAAGCTGGCACTACAAGTGCCTGTCTCTAATCTCTACTGGACTAGCAAAAACAAGATTTCACCAGGTGAGTAGGAAAATGACTGAAGGATGCCTTACGTAAGTATACACAAACACGGAGGCTGCCAGGGATTGACTGTGGGCACATGATTTGTACTGCTGGGCCATTGTCTCATTATAAATGCAGAAATTGTAACGGGGGTCTGAGGGGAAGAAGGCTGGAACTGGCAAGGCTGATCTTCTCTGGGTTGTGTTTGTTTGTTCGTGGGATTTCTTTGCGTTGTGTTTGGTTTTTTGTTTTGTTGGGTGTTAAAATAGAATCACTATAAGATTAGAGGTGGTAAAAAGACAGATTAAGCATCCCCATAGTTTCTGATTGACACAATAGCATATATTATATACAGTTTATCATCTTTAGCTTAAGTAAAGAGCACTATTAAAAATATTATATTTCTGTTTCCCATCGGTTTCCTTCTCTGAATTATGAGCAGTCTTTGCATCTTTTCTTCAGTTGTGCTGCATGAGCAATGAATTTTATTTTGTAGAAAATGCTTGTCACTGTGAAATATAGCTAGTCCCTATTTAAACATTTAAACTGACACTTCAGGTCTTAATTTGAAATACTTTACTCATACCTTATTGACTGTTTTAATTGTCTGCAGCTTTGATCTGTTTTTAGATGGGGAAAGAGCATATGCTGAAATGAGAGAAACACTGATATTTCGTTCTTTGAAAGTGAATGAATCAAAATGTTATTTAAATGGTATTTAAAGATGCTCTGGGAAGGAGTTTACATTGCATTGGCTTCTCTTTTCCTTTGGAATGTACTAGTACCCAGAAGACTTTTGTAAGAAAAATTTGCCTTTTGCTGTCTTCTGGAATGCTTTTTGGAATGGTGGCATTTAAGAATGAACATTAAGCTCTCTTTACAGCTAAATTGTAGGGTTGTAGAGTTGGATGTCTTTATTTCTCCTTATTCTAGTGGCAGTTAGTCATTATGCTTTGTGTTAGCAAAAGCTGGTTTAAAGCTGCCTAAATTGGTGTAGTTGTAGGCTTCCAGTGCTGTGTCTCTTATCTAATTCATTAACCACATCATGCTTTCTTAAGCCAGACCAGCTACATTTTTAACTTTAAATTGTGAGTGGCAAATGAAGGCTTTAAATATATTTTTCATGAATACACAAAAGACTTCTCTTTAATCTTGTGTGTTATGTGAAGGCAAGTGCTGCAGAACTTAGTAGAGGATTACAGGTAATTTATTTGGTGAGGTACTTTGCATGCCGTCATTGTTGCACTTTGACTTGTGTGTGTATTTTAAACATTGCCATTGTTTCCCGTGTTCTTGCCATTTTAAAGTTCCTCCTCATAAAAGCACTCGTGTTGTGTGTGCCGAAGTGTGTGGTGAGCATGGGTTCCTGGTGTAGCCGTCCTGTCATGGGACCATGCTTCCCTCAGCTTGTCACGGCGCTCCCTCTTGTGTTGGGCTGCTCCTGCTGCCCTCCTGACTGACATCAGGGCTTGAAGCATCTCCTTGTTTCTTGTGAGTCATCCTCAGGGAGCAGTCACCAATCTATGGATTTTGCTGTCCTACTCACAGATCCTTGTCTCTGTATTAGTAAACTCTTTTAGGGGTGTCCACTTATCCTAAGTGGTTATTTCACATCTTCCTTTGTCACTTACTTAAGTCTTCTCTGGGCTCTAGTTTGGGGAGATGACATCAGAAGTAGTTAGGACACAGTTCAGTAGGCTTGTAATGCTGTTTTGGACAGTGTACTGCCTTGTCCTGCTTGCATCAGTCTTTGTCTCATCTCCTGTGGTTTCTTCCTAGTAAAAGGGAACCTGTATGGGTGTCATTTTTTGGTCTCTTCTTTTAATTCCAGCTGGCTTTTTGGGGAGACATTGTCCAGTCTCTACCAGGTATAGACAAATTTCGTAGACTTTTTCACCCTTCCTAAATATTTTCTTGTTCCAACATCTTTCAGGTAGCCTGGGGAGTGACATCCCTTATTGAATGTGGCACTTGCTCTGAAAGACAAGTTAGGATGTTCCACCTCTACTCTGCATATCTAAGACTTAAGTAGACCAAGTCTTACTTTGTAACCCAATGTGACACAAAAATATTGGCTGTCATTTCATTTTTTTGAATTTATTATGATAAATTATTATATTTTTATATATATATATATTTTATATATATATATATTTATATATGATGAATTTATTATGATATTATGATACACTTTTTTGATTCTTCAGATATGAGCTGGAATTCAAGAGGAATAATAGAGTTCTCTTTAAATAAAGCAAACACTTGCAGAAATGAGTAAAAATAAGTAAAAATAAGTAAAAAAACAGTAAAAATAAGCAGTTTTACTTCAAAAAAGTTAGGGTACAATGTACCAAGAGTAGTGCAATACAGACATTTATAATTGTTTTACGAAATATATTAAATCTATGTTTGTGATCAGTGGAAGAGATACAAACAAGATACATGGTTAAAAACTGAATGAACAGGTGAGGTGGTGTGAGATCTTAGTTCACTTTAGAAACATTTTTAAAGAAAGTCGCAAGGATCTGCAGATGATTTAATCATCAACGAGAATTCAGTGCAAGGCAAACTCTTAGAATTTTAATTTATGAAAGATTTCTGTATGCAAGGAAAACTAATCTATTGCTAATACAGATTACTAATTTCTGTAGAAAGCAGAATATGTATTTGCTAGTTGTGGTGAAGCTTTCTTACCACAGCTTGTGGACAACATGGATTACTCTTTATTCTCTAGAAACTTAGCATTTCCAAAGTTTTTCTGGTGGTTGTGAATCTTAGATAAGTGAAGTGAATCTTGGCATAAACTTTCTATAGCTTATGTTTTGTGAATCTGCTGCTTAATAATTTTTGGGCTAATCAGTGTGCTAAAGCCTAAGAAAAGATTGACAATGTCAACAGAATTAATAGGTTAGATATAATGGTACTAAATGAGAAGAGAGATACCTTGCCAGTGTAGGTAACTTACTTTGGGGAATACATTATTTCAAAGAAGAAAATAAAAGCCTTGCTTTCATTTGTGTGTTTATTAGGCAAGCTTGGCTGTGTTGACAGGTGAAAAGTTGAGAGAGCTGAATTTTTTCAATGGAGACAAGAAATCAAAGATTAAATTTTCAGAGGATCAGCACAACTGTTTGTCTGCTTAGGTCCCAGGTTTATGTATCCTAGCCTAAAGTTCTATCAGAAAATGTTTTGGATACTGCTGATATAGATTTTACTAATAAAATGAGTAACAAAATTCTGTGTGTATTTCACTGTGCATTTCTTTAAGTCGCAAACAACTTTTTTTCTTTAACTTCAATCCAAACAGCGCAACAGTCTCAAAGTTGTTTTTTATTTTTCTTTTCAGTGATGTTTTGGCACTGCCTATTTTCAAACAGGAAGATTCCAGCCTTCCACAAGAAAATGAGACCAAACATCCACCTTTCCAATATGTTATGTGTGCTGCAACTTCTCCAGCAGTAAAATTATATGATGAAACTCTCACATACTTGAATCAAGGTTGGTATACATATGTGGATGTGGCTTGTGGTGCAAGTCTGAAATTGGAATGGTATTTCATGTTTTGATACATTGTATATATCCAAAATAAATGCATGTCAGAAATGACGTTGGATACCTTACTAGCAGTCTTTTTTTGTCCAACTTGTAGGCTCACAGCTATAGTATGGTGTTACTTCCCCTTTGGATTCTGGTGGGGGTGGGTTTTTTTTTTTCCTTTGTTGGTTTGAGTTTTGGGATTTTTTTCCTGTTGTGTGTTGCCCCTCTCCATCCCCCTCATCCCCCAATAAAATCAAGCCAATAGAGCTTTTAGGAGACAAATTTCAGGTAGTAAAGCTGAAAATTCAGGACTAATTTTGCATTTCTGTTTAAATTTGATTGATAAGAGCAAGTTAATTGGATATTTGCTTGAGGTACACACAAACAGCCCTCAGAAGTCATAATAAATGTTAAAATGTCAGTTCCTGAACAAGAAGTGTTACACAAAAGATGCCTCTGTAATTGCTCTCAAATTAGCCAGACATGTCTGTCCAGAACAGTATTATGTTTGAACATGAACACAAGTGCAGTTACCTTTGGAGTTTGTGTCTATTTCACTGTTCCTGTACGTTTATCAGAAATTGACTAGATAAATACTTCACGTGAATCAGGCTGGGTTTTTTCCCTCATAGCTTGTGGTTAATTTGCATGAAAATTGATTTTTTTTTTTTTTTTCCCCCTAGAGAGAGCACTGACTGCTGGGTAAAATAATCTGAATGAAGTCATTGCCATATGATAAAACCTTCCTCACCTCTGAGAACTGGTGTCCTAAGTTTAGTCAGCTAGTATTCTGAACTCAACTAAAATAATTTGTCGTTTGTTTTGGACCTTATCAGTGGCTTTGTACCCTCCCAGCCCTTCATCCTTCTCTTCTGGCTCTAATGCCCTAGGATCTCCATTCCTGTATCTAGTTCAGCTTTCTTTTCCTTGTGGGTTTTGACTCGAAATCTCAATAGACTGTGCTGTAATTTGAAGACAGAGCACAAGGCAGCAGGCTGAAGGAAAAAAGTGCTTGCCATATTGCTTCTGAGAACAGCTTGCCATTTAAAGTGGCTGTGTCTAAAATGACTGTAAAATGTTTCATCTGTCCTTGTAAGTATCTTTAATATAAAGATTTCATTGGCAAAGAAGTTTTGGTGTTTTTCAGTGTCCTGGGTAACTTTTCCTGATGTTGAAAAATGAGGACATTGGTATAACCCCTTTCCTTAAATAAATATGGGAAGAAAAAAGCAGTTGACCAACTTCCTTTCTGTGCTAGTACTTCAGACAGAAAGACAGTACATTTACTGCCCAGGTTAAGACCTTTTCATTAGAATTTCTCTACTAGCTAGTTAATGTGTGTATATATATGTATATACCCAGAGGATGGCTGGGCACTGGAACAGCTCCCCAGGGAAGTGGTCATAGCACCAAGCCTGACAGTTCAAGAAGCATTTGGACAATGATCTCAGGCACATGGTGTGACTCTTGGGGTGTCCTGTGTAGGACCGGAAGTTGGACTCAATGATTCTGGTGGGTCCCTTCCAACTCAGCAGATTTCGTGATACATGAAAAATGTTGTGAGACTTGATTTCTTTCATACTGAAGGCAGTTTTAAAATAAGGATCGGTGTGCAGCACTGAGTTGTGCTGATAGATACATTTATGTAATGAGTTGGATTGAGTCCTCTAGCAAAAGAGTAATTTATAATCTATATCCTGGTTATTCAGCTATCTGGTTTCTAGTTTGGCCCCATTTTCAGGCAGTGTCTTGCCTTAAATAATTTTCAAAAGGAAGTACCCCCTTTATTTTTGTCAGCAGTTGTTTTAGTTTCCTGGTTTGGGAATATCAGAAGCAGTGGGAATATTTGCCCTGTCTGTTAAGCTGTGGTGACATTCCCTAAGGCAATGCTTAAACAAGTCCTGACTTTACCCTCTGTTAGTTTTTTAATTAGTATAGCTAATAGTGTCACTCAGAGTTCAAGGAGCATCTGGCTGATGCTCTTAGTCATGTGATTGAGGTTTTGGTAGTCCTGTGAGGAGCAGGGTGTTGTATTCAGTTCCTGTGTGTTCCTTCCAACTTGACATACTCTGTGAGCTGATGGAATATTTAATGTAATTAGATGTTCAGCTGAAGCTGATTCTAGAAGTTCAGATCTTGGAGTGATGATGGTTGGTTGTTCAGGGGTTTGCAGGGTTCTTACTGTGAAATCTGTTAAATAGGTCCATTGAGAATGCATACTGGAGTTGTGGGACAGTGTTTTGAGTTGGCTGCTCTTCAGCTAGATGTATCTGGAGTAGCCAAGTGATGTGGAAGAGAATTGCTTTTAAAGGGGAAGCATTTTTTAGGTTGGTTTACACAGTGCCACAAAGCTTGGAGTTCCGTGAATGTAGAGAACTGCTTGGGAGAGATGGAATCCAGCTTGGAAAGGGCAGTGAAGGTGCCTTTGCCAGCTCATGGCTGACCTGGTAAAGAGGGCTTTGAAGTAGAACAGGGAGGGTGGGAGGGAGTGACTGACAAGCAGCACTGTGAGGGAGTGATGGACATGGTTCATAAGCAAAGAGCATGAAAGGGAACACAGCATCAACAAAAGGAGGCTTAAACAGGGTCATCTCCAGCATTTGCATGTAAGCAAGTAACTGCCTGTAGAATGTCATTCCAAGGGAACACCAAAGCCCTTTGTGGTAAGTGAGTGTGGTGAGGTGCCTCTGAAGTGCACACGTCTGTAGTGCCGTTCCTCATAAAGATGAGGACATCCGTGTCATCTTGGCATCATGGAGTCATGATGGGATGGCTTGCAAAGTGCCATATTACAGTGTGGGGATATTGGCTCTTCAGGAAAGGCAGAGCAAGAGGATAAGGGAGGGGAAGTTAGGCATTACATGGGAGAACAGCTGCAATGTCTGGAGCTCTGCAGAGGGGATAGGTGATGTGCCAATTGAGAGCTTGTGGGTAAGAATTAAAGAGTAGGACAATGTGGATGACATTGTAGTGAGTGCCTGCTGTAGGCCACCTGACCAGGAAGAACAAGTAGATGAGACCTTTTTTGAAGAGCTAGAAGTAGCCTCACATTCACAGGCCATGCTCTTAGTAGGATGACCTCAACCACCCTGATGTCTCCTGCAGGGACAGCGCAGCAGGGCATGAGCAACCCAGGAGGTTACTGGAAAGTGCTGATTGACAGCTTCCTGACCCAAGTGATAGAGGATAACTCTGCTGTACCTCCTGAAACAGGGAAGGGCTCATTGGGGTTGTGACTTTCAAGGTCAGTCAGGCTTGTCTACCTTCAAGATGGTGGACTTCATGATTCCAAAAGAAAGAAGCAGGGCGGAAGACCAAGATCAGGTCTTTGGACTTCAGGACAGCAAAGTCCCATGGGATAAAGCTTTGGAGGGAAGAGAGACCCAAGATAGCTGGTTAACATTCAAGGATCAGCTCTTCCAAACACAAGGGCAGCAAATCCCAATGAACAGGAAGTCAGGCAAAAAATGGCAGGAGGCTTGCATGGGTAAGCAAGGGAACTCAAATACAAAAGATAGGCATACAGAACATGGAAACAGGGACCGGTAACCTGAGAGGAGAACAGAGATACTGTCCAAGCCTGCAGGGATGCAATCGGAAAAGCCAAAGCCCAGCTGGAACTGAATCTGGTGGGGAGTGTCAAAAGCAATATGGTCTTCTGTAAGTACGTAAACGGCAAGAGGAAGACTATTTAAAATGGGCCCCCTGCTGAACGGGACAGAGGCCATGGTGACACGGGACATGGAAAAGGCTGAAGTACTCAATGCCTTCTTAGCCTCAGTCTTTTCTGGTATCACTGGTCTGTAGGAGTCCTAGGCCCTAGACATGAGGGGAGAGTCTGAAGCAAGGAATATGTGCTCTTGGTGGAAGAGGAACAGGTCAGGGAATACTTAAGCAAACTGAACATACATAAATCATCGGGTTCTGATGGGACGCACCCACAAGTGCTGAGGGCAGTGCCCTATATCACTGTGAGGCCACTCTTGATAGTTGTTGAATGATCTTGGTGACTAGGAGAGGTACTTGAGACTACAGGAAAGCTAATGTTGATCTTCAAAAAGAAGGACCCAGGGAACTGCAGGCTTCCTGGGAAGGTGATGGAGCAATGTTTCCTGGGAACCATTTCCTGGTACATGAATCATCATCAGGAGTAGTCAGCACAGGTTTCCCAAGGGGGTATCATGCTTGGCCAGCTTGATAAATACCTTCGATGGACTGGGTGGCTTGGTAGACCAGCGGAGGGTAGTAGGTATTGTTTACAAGGTATTTCCCTCAGTAAGGCTTTTGCTGGTTTCTCCCATAAGATCTTTACAGAGAAAAGAAAAATGGGCTGGTTGAGCATCCTTTGAGGTACTCAGAACCAGCCAGGCTTAGTGCTGGGCAATTGGCTGTAGGTGGCCTTGCCTTGAGCAGGGGGATTGGCCAAGATTACCTCCAGAAGTCCCTTCCAAACCTGAACATTCTGGGATTTTTGTGACCGAATTACCACAGATTCAGTGTGTAGCAGGGGGCAATTACTGTCCGTAGCTTGTGTTGCCTTGCTCCTCTGGCTGCTCTCCAGGAAAGAGCAGAGAGAAAAGCATATATAGGTCTCATGTAGGGATGGTAAAAATCAGTGCTGTGGTGCTTTTCACACTTTCAAGAGCAACTACATGTCCAAAACTCCAAAATGGAATGTATCTGTTCACCTGTCTTGAAAATTTCCAGACCTGTTTCTACATTTTCAAGTCTTGTATTCTTTGGTTTTTACCTTTGTCAAATCTACTGTCTTAATACTATTTTGTACCTATAAAAGGTTAGCCACACTTCTTGAGGAAACAAGCAGAATTTTTTTTCTTCACCCACCTCCCTACCTCCCCAAAAAAAAAATGTTGAGAGAGAACAGAGAAATACTTGAGAAAGTTTATTAATATTGCTAGAATTGAAAAATGCTGACATTAAATACAGTTGAACTTAAATGTTATAGCTGTGTGGGTAGAATAAGACTGGTAATTGAACGAATCACACTAACAGGAAAAGTTTCCTCTTGTTATATGCAGGAAGAGAAGTTTTGTATTTTTTACTCAGCTGCACTAGGTGAACATCTGTTTCATATGGATTTATGTCATCAATGACTGTATCAATGTTCACATGATGCTTGGGTGAAGAAAGCCTGTATATGTGTAGAGTATATCCATAAATATGCTAATTGTGTCCAGCAAAAAAACCCTGAAATGGTCTATAGTTGGAAGTAACATCAGTCTATGAAAACTGAAAGGAGATGAAGAAATCATTTGCTCATTCACAGGGCTATTGCCTTGTAGGGCAACTCAGAATGTCTTTTAAGGTGTTATACACTGGACCGTAAAGGTAGCCTGAAAGGCAGTGTAGGTGAATATTTTACTGCATTTCATCTTAGTGAACATGTTTTAGTTGGGGAGATGTGATTTTGCAAATTAATATGTGCTCCTCATTCTGGAAGGAAAAAAATCCTTGTAGTTAAATAAATTGCTACGAGCTTTGCCTCTTTTGAAGCACAACAGTTTATCATATTCACTGGAAAGATAGGTTTGCTCATACTGTTGATATAACCAGTAGCTGTCTCTTTTAGAGGTCTATTTCTGAAATCTTACAAAGCATAAAAATTATACAAAGGCAACAGGTACATGTACAAAATTAAACATGGGAGAATAGTATTTATGTTTTGGGAAAAGTATAAAAACTCTGCAAGAGTTTGTTTTGGAAGACCAATTAATGGTTCTCAGTATGTTGCCATTCATCAGTTTTAAAAAAGAAAGGAATTCAGCCTTGAAATGTTTGTCTTCAGACAAACAAACAGAGAAGCAAGTACTTACACTTGACGCAAAATGAGATAATTGAACTTTGAAATTATCTCTAGTTTTAGAGGGACCAAAAAGTTTTACTTTGTTTTGTTAATTTGCATGCTGCGAAGTGCACGTTGCTATCTGGATCTCTCGGTTTCAGGTACTGGTGTCCTTGTCTACTGTGAACCAAAGGTAATCTAAATGCATTAAACACAGAATAGCCTTGTGCTCCTACTCTTTTACTGATGCAGGTTATTTTCTCTTTAAAGGTCAGTCCTATGAGATACGGATGCTAGATAATCGGAAAGCTGGAGACATACCAGAGATCAATGGAAAGCTGGTGAAGGTGAGTTTTAAGTTCACTAGATAGCATTACTAACAAACAAGAGATTTTCTATTTTATGGATTTTTTTTTTTTCTGCTGTCACTAGGTATTTGGTCAGAATATGTGGACCAGCGATGTTTACAAATAAAAACGTATGGATATGAGTATCCAATGCACACTTGTGTGCACTGAAGACCTAAGTATTTATGCACAGCTTAAGATAGTTGTCTGTAGATTTTGTGTCCAGTGTCTTTTGAGCCATCACATTGTCCATTTCAAGTGATCAGAAGAGGTGACATGAAGGTAGAGGATCATTTAGATAGAAGTGGAGGTATTGTGAGCATGTTTCTTAAGAAATGTCGCAGAAAACACATGGAGCCAACCTGTGAGTTTTGCAGCAGTGGGATATCGGAGATATATCCATAGGAGAATGGATCTCTAATTTTGCTGCTTGTTGAGCTGTTTATTCCACAGCTGAGCCCCTTTCTTCAATTCCAGGTTTGTCTCCTTGTACTTCAATGTTAGTAGAAAGTACTGTGGATCTTAGGTATTGTATGAGCTATGAAAATGAGGCAAACTGAAAAATTACCCAATTAAGAGTACGAATGATTAAAAGAACTGATGGAGGGGTTTGGATTTTTCTTCTAAGGGCCTGATGATTATTGATTTTATTGAATTCTCAAAAAAATCTTATTCAGGTATTAGTAAAGAAGGGAAAAACTTCAATTAAAGTCACTTTGAAGGTGGTGCTGATAAATGCACCAGAACGGTGTGCCTGGGGGAGGCTGAATCTTTACCTGCCAGCTTTGGGCTCTGTAATTTGTCAACTTTGGCTTGCTTGCAGAGTTCTGTGCCTTGTTCTTAACTGTTTGTGGGATGCTTGTTCAGGGATCATTTCAGGAAGAATTAAGCATGAGCATAAAAATGGGATTTGAGAATTGTGTAATTAAACGTTTTACAACCTGGCATGGTGACTTGCTGTAATAAGCATGTGGACTATTTTGCCCCCTTAGGTGCTATGTCCTTGTAGCCCTGGGGTGTCTCTCTGCTGTAATTTCCTAGGTTTGTATGTGGGTGATGAGTCGTTTGGTAGGTAGAATAGGGTAAAGCAGCATAAAAGTTTAGAAAAGTAAATTTTACCACAGCAAGGTGTTGTAATACTGCATCAATAAATTCTCCCCTTCAGACAATTAAATATTGGAATCCCAGTACTTTACCAAAGAAGTCGTTTCATGGCATTGAAGGTGGCTGTGGATATTTCCAAGTTCCAAACTTGCCAGTTTGCAGTGCAGAAGGAATGGTGTGTTTGTACCTGTACATGCACGCACACATTTGCTTTCTGTTATCTTTGAAATAAACCCAAGGAAATGCAATCCATCTGGAAGAGGCACTCCATTTAAAAGTTCTTGGGTTTTGTGGACACTTTTAGCTGCTGTTAGTACAAGGAAGACTAGAAAAATGGAAAAAAAATGCAAATTTGTCTGCAATCTATTTGTTGGGTAACAATCAATGTGTACAGTAGTTTTCCCAGCCTCTGTGTAACAAATTGCTTTGTATGTGCATTAATTTAGCAGCACCAAAACTGGCCACAAAAATAGGTATTGTTAGATAATTGCTTCTAGCTGAATAAAGTTAATTATGTTGTAGTTGTTCTGGATGAATATTTCATCTAGAGTAGTTGAGAAAGTTTGGAACTTTTTATTTGGAACTTCTAAATTCTTTCTATTAATTAAAATCAAAGATTTTTTGTAAATATCTTACAAGTACTAGGAAGGGAATTTCCTATTTTGTTTCTTAAAATGTGTTACAGAAATTCAGAGAATTCCCAGTGAAAGAATGATCAAGTAATATTCACCACTTTTCATAATAAATGGAATCTTTGGTATTTGCTTTCTTAAATAATTTGGTGTTGTCTACACAGCATTGATACTGTGCTGTCAGTGTTGCTCAGTTCACTGTATGTAATTCATAGTGACCTTTAGAGTATCCGATCAGACGTCATTCTCCCTTGCATTTTTACCACATTTTCAAGTATCTCCTACTGCTCAGTTCTATTTCTGTGTTCTGGAATATTTTGGGATACTGATGGTTGCTAGAATTTTTGCTGTATATATGTATTTATTGGCACTGTGGCTATTTTGGGGTGTTTTAGTGCTTTATCTTTAGGCTGTTTCTAAACGTGTAGTGACTCTGTGGCTCATCACAGGCTTGTTTTCTTCTTTTTTAGAGCATTATAAGAGTTGTGTTCCATGACAGAAGGTTGCAGTATACAGAGCACCAGCAGCTAGAGGGTTGGAAGTGGAACCGCCCTGGGGACAGACTTCTCGATTTAGGTACAATTGTTTCTATTTGTTGCCATTATGGAATTCAATTTCCAAATTTAAATTGATCACGTTCACATTTATGCTGGGGCTGGTGAAAAAGGACAGACCAGATTTTTGGATGCTGCTTTGTCATAATGTGTGTTTTGAATATAAATGTTCTTACCACTTTAACATTTTTTTTGAACTTTTAAGTGCTGTTAAAGTAAGATAGCAACTCTGCAACCCCTACACGTTTGATAATCTTTCTAATTTCAGTTGCTAAGTGTTGCAGTAATTAGAACACATGCAAAAGTAACTTTCTCTATTAGACTGGGAAAATGGTACAAACATGGTTTTGGTACTTTGTGTAACTTGATCATTTTTACTGCATGACTTCAGGGGTCGCAGCAGGGGAGGAGAACGAAAAAGCACCCAAAACCTTGAGCACTCTGTATGTTGAATATACTAATATTCTGTGTATCAGTTCTAAGAAACTGGTCAAGCCACCAAAGCCCACATTTTTCCATCCTACCTTGTGTATGCTGATGGAAACCTTTTATTACAATTTATTTATAGTGTTTTCTTGCTGCATGATTGTTCTGAAATGTATGCTACTTATTTTAATAGATATTCCAATGTCTGTTGGAGTCATTGACATCAAGACAAATCCAAGCCAGCTCAATGCAGTTGAATTTTTATGGGATCCAACAAAATGTACATCTGCTTTTATTCAGGTTTGAAACTTTATTTGACTGGATGTCTGTGTTTGGTTCCTTTCAGGTCACAAACAGCAGTATATTTGAACTGCAAAGCTTCTTGATTTATTATTTGTGGGATGGCCATTAAATACTATCTTTGTGAAAAAACACAGGTTCACAGGTCTATTAGAGTCCCTAGTAAGGTTTTTCTGTTTAATTTTGGTTTATAGCAAAATATAGATAAAAAGCTTTAATAAAGCTCTTTGAAGAAAGCTCTCATGGTTAAACTATTCACTTGTAGGAAGTGTAAGAATTAACTTAGATTCCTCTCAGTAACTCTCACTACTACTTCCAGCAGAAGCTTGGCTTAAGGATTCAAAATGAAAATTATTGTCCTACCAAAAAAGGGTTTTAAATCAGACGCTCAAAAAGATGTTTCTTACTATGTCAGTAGGTTTTCTTATAGGAATTCTATTATTTGTGTATTTGATATTCAGGGCAACTGAACGTCCTTTGTTTGTAAATTATTTAGATAGAATGCTCATATTCACATTGCTTACTTTTGTCTCGGATCTGATTTCATTATAAAAAAAGTATAGGTGTAAAGTTTCAGGTAGCAATATTCCTTACTCTGGCTGTCAAAATAGGTTAAATTCTGTATTGTCAGTAAATTAACTTTGACCTAGTACAATAAAAGATACTTTTTTTAGTAAGAGTTACATAATTGCTAAAATGTGGTTATCTTGAAGAACTGTGAGATAAATTATGGAAATTTTTTTAATGCATTTCCTTATAAGAAAGATAAAAAACTGAAAATGGAACTGATATTATGCAAGTGTAATTCACTCATTCTAAAGGCTCGCTTAAAATTCCATAAGGAAGCAAAAAATTGGGAGCACTGTCCAGTGACATTGTTCATAATTCCTTGTATTCCCTGATTTTCTCCTTAGATATCCTTAAGGGGTCTTTATAGCTTATAAACCCAGTCTTCATTCTGATGTAGCACCTGAAGCAATTACACACATGATTAAAAGGTCTGTGGACTTTTAAAGGAGTTGGGCATATTTGAAAATACCCTGAGATGAAGGTGCAGGAGATGAAAAACTCTTCCAGTCAGTGACCTTTTATAGCTCTGCTAATACATACAAGAAGCTGTTTATGTGATGTGTGTAACATATAATAAAGTTCATGCCTGAAATGCTTCTGAGGGTCCTTTTTGTTTGGTCATTGGTTTTTTTTTCAGGTACATTGTATCAGCACTGAATTTACCCCTCGTAAACACGGAGGAGAGAAAGGAGTTCCTTTTAGGATTCAGGTTGACACCTTTAAACAGACTGAAAATGGAGAATATACAGATCATCTACATTCAGCCAGTTGTCAAATCAAAGTTTTTAAGGTAACATTAGAAAACAGATCCTTAAGTCTCTAAGTAAAGTTCTCATAAACATATGGGAAATCGTTATATTACTGCTTGTAATGGTTCATGTCCGAGATCAGATTTCAGTTATAAAACCATATTCCACTTGTGTTCATGTTCACATAACTGTTCATTTTTAGCCCAAAGGAGCAGACAGAAAACAGAAAACAGACAGAGAAAAGATGGAAAAGCGAACTGCACATGAAAAAGAGAAGTATCAGCCTTCATATGACACCACAGTTCTTACAGAGGTAACAACATAAAATTGCATCTGCTGACTGAAGAGATTATATGTAGATACAGCACATTACTTAGCTGCAGTCTTGGAAGGGTTGGGGAAGAATTAGTTCTGCACAGATAAGCTTTTTATTTGACAAACTTTTCCAGCAAGCAGCAACATGAAATTTTAAGATTTTGTTTAGTAAACTTGGATTTAGATACTCAGTAGATGCTTGTATTAAAACACACTTTAGATTGAACACTGTTTGACTGACTGTACTGAACCCTTGAGCAAGACTTTTGATACAGATTTCGAAATCTTGCAGATGAAAAGGAAAAAAAAAGGGGGGACTCTAAAATTTAATTTCCAAGTTTGAGCTTCAAAGTCTATTTTTCAGAGATTACTGAATTTAAGGCCAGAGCCTCAGTAGGTTTTTTTATTAAAACATCAGTGAGTTCTATGCAGTTTTCTAAATATTTCAGAAGTTTTTAAAAGGCTTTTAGATCTTTCCTCACTGTATAATGAAAAGAAATTGATCCACATCTTTGGTGTTTGTCCAGATGAGGCTTGAGCCTATAATTGAAGATGCAGTTGAACATGAGCAGAAAAAGTCCAGCAAGCGGACTTTGCCAGCAGACTACGGTGATTCTCTGGCAAAGCGAGGCAGTGTAAGGGACTTCTGCTTACCTTTTGATTATGCAAGATACCTTGTGCAGTGTTAGATATAGGAGAAACTTCCATTATGTAAAGTAAAAATACTTTGATTGCTGTGTCTTAATTTTATTCACTTCTATGTATCCCAATTACTCCATGTTTATTTTCAGCAAAGGAATCCTTCCTAAATCTAACACTTAAACTGTTGCAGAGGGACTGTGTAACTTAAAAGTCAAGAACTTTCAGTTTATATGGCATTAAATGAAATAGCTTTTTTCTTTCCTATCCATGTGTAATTAGTGGAAGTAAGAACAGTGACATTTAGTGGTTTGTTCCTATTTGTACTTAGATTCAGTAGAAATTTTCATGTACCTCAGTACTTTTAAGAAGCCATGTTGTGTTGCAGATGCTTCTTAGTGATTTTTCCTTTAGCCGTCTACATACTGTGCTCCAAGCAGGTTTAATGCAGTTCAGAAGAGTGAGCTCATCTTCATGATCTGTGTTATGTTAACCCTATATGTGCACCTCAGAAGGAATCTGACATGTATCCTGTGCCCTCCCTGACATATGTCCTGTGCAGTCGTCCTGCCAAGGGTTATTAGCATTTTAGATTTCTTAAATGCTGTTCCTTAAGGAGGAACAATTCCACATCTTTCATTTGGCAGGTTTAAATGTCAATTAATAATGTGACTGTGGAAGGCAATTATTTGACTGTTCTTTAAACAGGCATACTGTGCTGAAGCTCTTTCCAAACAGTGCTTAAGCAATGACTGTCTGACTCCTGTCCCTCAGGCATGATTTGGTTTGTATTTATGATCTGTGAAAGTGATGTATAAGGTTTTACATTTAGGTTATAAAATACTTCAGTGTATGCCTCTTGTTGTTTATAACCCGTGCAAGTGGGTGGGAAGGAACAAGCAGTGTTAGTCAGATTGGTTCTTTGGAGGATATTTGGATTTTCTGTTTTGTGAATCCAAAACTATTGTATGCACTATGCTGTCTGAATTTAACTTCTACTATTCTTGACTGTTGGGTTTTTTTTGTTTTTTTTCTTTATTTTAAGGTGCACCTTTATGATTCTTTGGCAGTACATTCTTTTACTTGTTCCAGCTGGCCCTGGGGGAGAGGCAGGAGAAAACAGGCTTTTATCATTTTTGCTTATAAAGCATTTTTTGAAGCTTGTCCTTGGAGGGATTTCTATGTCTTTCTCTTCTCGTGCTGTTACAAGTATTTCATTGAATGATTGTTGCTTATAGGAAGAATAATAGAGAAAGGTATTTTTAAACAGATAAGACAAATCCATTGTCCAGAGTAGGACAAACCTTAGCTAAATCCTACCTAGAAGTTGTCTAACCCTTCCTTAACAATCTCTTGGAAGACTAAGCTTCTATGAAGTACCTTAATTCTACATTACCTCAATTGTAGTGAAGAAAAGCTTAGGTAGGACATTACTGGACTTCTGATGCCTTTCCCAAAGCACACAAAGGATAATAACCCACAGTCTATTTTGAATAGCAGCTATGTACAGCTTTCCACTTCTCTTAATTGTGCAGCTCACTATTCCTGTTTCTCATTTGCCTGTGATAAAATGCTGTCTTGAGATAATTTGGTCAGTTTGTTGAGACCATTTTGAATTTTATCCATGTTACATGAAATCCTTTCAGCCTTGCTAACGTGGTATTGTTTGCAGATTTCAACACATGGTATTTCCATCATTACAATGATTTTTATCATTAGCAAAATTATTAGAAATCACCAAGCCCATACAAAATACCAAGAAGCACTATTTTTTCTGTATTCGTAGTGAAGCCTTGGTAATTGCTATGCACTCAGTACTGGTATTAAATATAGAAGTTGAATATAAAACTTGTTTGTTTGATCTAGAAAAGGAGTATCTGATCTACATCTTGAAGGCCAATTCATTGGCCTTTTTCTCTTGTCACCAGACAGGCTTATTCTTGTGGGCCCTATAAATATGGAACCTGTAAAAAGGGGTGATAAATTTTCTACTTAAAGCAATTCTGTCCTTGCAAATCTGTCTTCCCAAATGTGGCCATCGGAAGCTTTGGCTGCTTCCAGACTTGCCTGAGACGTGCAGATCAAATGTTCCGTATATGCGGTAATGTTGTCACAGAGGCGCTGAGACAGAAAGTGAAGATGTGTTTCCCGATGTTTGAGTTGGACATTCTTTCACATGTTACGTGTTTCTATATGATGGATCTTTTTACTTCGTGTGTCCTGTAGGAGCTGTAGCTCTATTAGAGAAAAAAAAACCCAAACCAGAATTATTTGGAATGTATTTTACTAGATGCAGTCAAGACTGCTAACTGTTCCTTAGTCTGTGCTGCTTCCTAGATGCCCAGAAATAGTACTCTGTTACCTTCTCTTGAATTCCAGACATTAATGTTGATCCAATCTATATTTCTCTGCCTTTTTAAAGCTGTGAATTCTTATCTTCCTACTACACCTAACCTAACCTTTCCTTTTCATTATTGCTTTTTGCATCACATTTTGTATGTTGGCTTTTTTATCTTACCTCTCCCAAGATTCTGCTGTTTTATTTGTTAGATATTTCCATTTTTGTTTCTTTTTTTTCTTTTTCTCCTACGTGATTATTTCCAGCTCAGTCACAATTGGATTTGGACAGATTGGTTTCTTACTATGCTTTCTCCAGAAAATTATTGAATCTAATGTGTTTTCTTTCCAATTTAATTCATATGTGTTTCTAACACAAAGCAAGGAGTTGGTGAAGCTTCCTTTCTGAATGGTCGTTCTGCTCTGCTTTTCTGTCCTTTCAAAGAACCAGAGGGGTATTTTTTCTAACTACCATCACCCATCTTTCCCTTATCACTTATTTTCATACGAATACCATCTAGATAAGCTTTTCCATTACTTCTCTGAATTCACCGGATGTATTGAAATTCAGTGCATTCACTGCAGTTTCTGCAGTGTTTATCTCAGTATTGTCCAAACAGACAAGACACACAGTTAAACTGCTTGTTAGACTCTTCTTCAAACTACGGAGTGTTAACTTTTTCTGTAAATATAAACGGCTACAAATTGAACCTTGCCCTCTGGACCTCAAAGGGGATGTTTACGTACAGGTGACCTTCATTCAGGGGTCATTTTATGAAGGAGGCACTTTGTTTTCTTCTTAGTATGTAAAAGTTAGTGCTTATGTAATGAAAAAGGGAAAAAACTCCACCAGTTTCTGTCCCCTGCTTTGAATTTGTAAAAGTGGGAAAATTTGTGTTGTGGTAGTTGGGTCTTTGCACTTTTTTCTGTCTGTAGTGTTTTGGTTGATTTTTATTTTAGTGTATATTATATGTCACAAGCTAGAATATATATACTACTATTTGATTAAACTTGGTCAAATGGTCATTTTTTGCAGACAGAGCTGATTACAGAGCACATGGAAGTTAAAAGAATTCCAGGTATAGACCTTGAAATAAATTGGAACGTTAAGTTATGGACGTGAAAGATTGAAAAAGCTTCATACCATGTATAAGAAAATTGATGCTTTGTTCTCTAAGGAGGTGCTGTGTGTCCAAGTATATATTAAGTCTAACTTGGAGAACAAATTAGACTTACTGTATTTTGGTTTTGTATTTTGTGTTCATGTTTATTTGAACATAGTATGGAGTTCTTTATGTACTTTGAATATAGTATGGAGTTCTTTGCCAAGGTTCAGTTTTGCTCTCTTGTAAGGCACAAATTTGGGCAGATTCCGGTACATTGGGAGTAGGAAGGGATATTACATTAAACCATGGCTTAGAATAACTTGAGATTTTGCAATTCCTCTGCAGTTAGGAATGTTCTGAGTTTAAATGCTATATATCCTAAATCTGATAAGTCATACTTAGAAAGATTTCTTATCTCTTTTTTTAACTCAGAAAACTTCGTAACTTCATTCATGGTCTATACAGAAGGCTGTTCAACATCTGAAACCAAAATAGTTTTCTCCTTCTGAATTAATCCACGTTTGGAAATAGGACAGTTTCTGGAGTATAGTAGTATCAGTAGCAGTGTGCTAGTAATGAAGGGCAGTTAGTCTTGAGACCTCAAAAACACGATCTTGGTAAATTCATCAGTATATATTAGTTGTTTATTACAGGTAAAGATATAATGCCACTCTTCCTTCTGTGAGGGCTTTTTATGGAGTTGAATGCTTCCTTGTGACAGGGTGACATTTTCTCCTAGGTTTGTGTCCATTGGTCAGGGACTTCTGTATTAGCATTATTAGCTTGCTGAATGTCCTTTGGTTAACTCAGTTTTGGCTTAGGAATGTAAGAAACATCCTGATCTATCAGAGCACAAGGATGAAGTCCAGTGTTCTGTCACTGACAGTGGCAATGGCAGCTGCTTTTTCAGGGAAGCAGTGTCACTTTCTGTGATCCATTTCCCTTGTAACCCTCACCCCCCTCAATCCAGAATCGTTATGCAGTATGTTAGAAAAGACATCCTTGCTTAGTTTTTGTAGTGTTAATGGATTTGGTGGCCAGGCATTTGTTTAGTCCAGTTTGTGAAGTGCAGGACCTTTGTGCATGAGAGTGATTCCAAAAGCATAATCAGCTCAGGTGAATTGCTGGAAGATTTTCTTGTTCCTTGAACCTTTCAGAATTATCTCAGTGCTCAAATACTCATTTTTCCCTCCACAACCTGTAAGACAGAAAAAGGAGAATGGAGGCAATAGATGTGTTGCAGTAGTATTACATTTACTATTTATTTTTTTCTTTTAACCAGCCTGTTGAGTCTCAGTGGATAGTTAGTGGTGTTTTTGCTGGCATAGGAGACAAGCTAGGAAAGCAAGTTTATGGGAGAAGAAAGGCAACTTGCTTTGGGTTGGGATTTTATTTTTCTGAATACTTCAAATGTGCTTCTTCCTGGATTTAAACCCAGAGCTTCGTTGTGAAGAACTTCAGCTGTGTTTGAAGGACAGAAACACTGACTGCAGTACCTACCTTGGGAATGGCTCAAAAGTTGTTCTCTGGCACCAGTGCATTCTTCTCTGCCCCTGAATTTAAATATATGGTGGCTAGAATCTTGTAAGGGAATGGTGGCTAAGGATGTGAAACTTGTATTTGTGTGTCCACATAAACATCTTGGATTAAAATTTAGGAAGAGAATGTCACAAAATTTAAGAATTTTAATTGCACTTCCAAAATATTTCAGAAGAACAAAGTTAACATTACTGTGTTGAGCTTTGATTTTAAAATTACAGCTTTGGACCACATATTTAAGGAATGAAGGCTACTTCTAACTACCTGATGTAATGTAACATTTTAAATGTAACATTAAAATGAGCTTGAGAAGAGAGACAACAGGTGGGAATATACAGAATTGGAGGAGGAAAGTGTCACCTTGCAAGGTCATAGAGGAGCATGCTCTGTGCAGGGGGCACTGTTTGTAGCCCAAAGGGTGGCTTTGACCACATAATGAAAGACTGGACACTGTGGCTAACAAAAAGGCCTGCTTTGAGTCAAATCTTGGACAGATAAAGGAAGTTCCTGATGTTTAAGCTATTTGCATGCAAGACAAATTTATTTTAATTCCATGTGCCATGCTGGGGAACTTGCCATCTTATGCTGACAAGTGAAAAATGGGGTCCAGCACCCAAATGTTGTTAACTCTCTTACAGAAGATGCCAGCTGGTGTTCACTTATTTACTGTTTCCCCCAGACAGAGGAAGGATTTTTCAACACAAAATTGTTGAAACAAGTTTCCACTGATATTAAGTCATAGTTCCCCTCCTTCTTCCTCTCTGTTCTACAGGGCCGTGATACAAATCTGCAAATTTCTTACAAGGTGTTTAGCTGGTGCATGATAAATATATCAGAAATCTTTGTTGTCTTAACAGGCATGGTCTTAGCTTACCTAATCTTGGGCTACTTGCTCATTTTAATCATGTCTTTGAACATACAAAAACCTGTTCGGTGTTTTTTGTTTTTCTTTAAAATACTGTATTTTTAATACTGTTGGAAGCACTAAAAGGTAGCCTTGTTTTGAAAAGCTTTATCATGATGATTTTAAAAAATATCTAAAAAAAGACTGACAGAATTGGACAGCTGTCTTACCATATACGTGTGATGACTTAAGTTTGTGTAAAAAATTCTGGTTTACCAAGCAGTTCAGAAAAACCAGTCCATGTAACTAAGCATAATTTTAGTCCTGCAGTAAATTATTTAAAATTCTGAATTTACAAAATTACTACTGAAAATTCCATTTGTATTTGATTGCTGTCAGGGCAGAGACATTAAATTTATCCACAAGGTGCAATCTAGCTTCATAGCTTTACTTACTCTTACTGAGGAGCACTTTTTGTCGTGTCATTATCCCTGCAGTTTAAACAGCCCTTTCACCCTGTGCAGGATAAAAGACTTTTGTTCCAGCACATGGCTGGGCGTTGGTTGGTTTTGGTTAAAACTGAATAATCTGTACAGGTCTTTTGTCACTTTCACCAATAATACTTTCAGTTTTTTTAAAGAGAAGACAGTATAAATAGAAGTCTTAAAAAAAAAACCAAGATAAAACAGAGCTGATTTTTGCCTGGAATATCTGCATGTAATGTGTGGGATAGAGGGAGTGTTTATTTGGAATTGCAAATCAGAGTACACTGTGGATAAACCCCTGGCTTTAAATGACAGAAGTGTGCATCAGAGTAAAAAATTTATTGTCCAGAGAAACTTAAGTTTTAATTCTTTATCTTCAGTGCTCACCATGGCCTGATACTCCTACAACATTTGTAAACAACAGTCCTACTCCTGCTCCAACTTTCACCTCTGCTCAGCATAACACCTACAGCGTCCCAGACAGGTGGGTTTCTATTCTGTACCCCATTAAAGGCAACATTTCAATCAGGCTTATTCAGAATGTTTTCTGAGTAAATTCAACTGTGTTCTGTTTCCACTGGGAAACTGGGAGATTGTTTTGACCTATATGTTAGAGTATCCCATTTGTATCACATGGTTCAGTTATAAGGTAATTACTTCTGCCTCACCATTTTTCTTTTTTACTACTATTTTTTAAAACAACTTCTTGTCCTTTGTCATATAGCAAATACTGTACCTTTTCACTGTTGTAATTTAATCCTTGTCTATGGAAACTACTTTTAGCTTTTCTCAGTAAGAACAGTCTTCATTTCTATCATACACAGTATAATTTGCAAGAAAACCCTCCAACAAATATCTTCAAAA
The DNA here is from genome assembly GCF_965178545.1 of Coloeus monedula. Classification (NCBI taxonomy): domain Eukaryota; kingdom Metazoa; phylum Chordata; class Aves; order Passeriformes; family Corvidae; genus Coloeus; species Coloeus monedula. Next base: position 50,311,891 of record NC_138781.1, read on the forward strand.
GCTTTTCAACAAAAATTGCATTGGTGAAACCATTTTGTATTGAGGCATTAATTAAACTACTAAAATGAAACTTGCACTTCATCCAAAAATTATTTACAGTGGTATGGTCTGGTCCATATACTGTGGAATGGTCTTTCTCCTTTAACAAGTTTCAGTATTTTAATTCTTTCAACTGTGGTATTTATTGTTTTGGGAATTTCAAGTTACTTTTCAACAATGCTTAAATATTTTGGTTTATGGAATTCTAGTAATACTTTTTTTTGTTTTATAATCTCTAGCAATTCTTCTTCCCCAAATCATCAAGGAGATGGAACCTCTCAAGGGTCAGGAGATGTGAGTGTTGGCTTTCTGGTATTGATCATGACTGTATTTGTATAGCTGTGTCAGAATATTTGATTTACATTTGATGTTAATAGGTACTAAGAAAGTGTTGAACTGAGGGAGATTTTTTTTTTTAATGGCTTGGATTTTGTTTGGGTTTTTTAGTATCCAAATTATCATATCCAATCTTGTTTCTTACAGCAGCTTCATCCTTCAGCCACAATCCAGGAAACTCAGCAATGGTTGCTCAAGAATAGGTTCTCTGCCTATACAAGGCTTTTTTCAAATTTCTCAGGTATCTATAGTTTACTTTTTTTCTTTCTTTGTGTTACTGAGCAAGTTCTGTGTGGGAAAAGAGTTCTCTAAGAACATTATGGTATACATATTTATACCTATTTGTTTACTAAGTTGCTTGTTAAAGAACAGTGCAGTTCCCACTGTATGTCTGGGCACAAGACATGGCAAGAGATGCACTTTGTGGGGCTGTGTTTTGCTGTTTGCTTCTTCAGTCTTCCACAGAATTGTGTAAAGGGTGGCATGACACAGTACACACCATAAGTAAAATTCCTTTTTCTTCGGTGGCACATGATGGGGACAGTGTTGTGTATGATGCCAGCTCTGCCTCTTGGCTTAGCTCATTCTTCTGTCAGGATTCCCTTTGTGCCAGGCTTCTTCTCTGGGAAGGTTTATTCTTCTACTGCCAGTTAGTTTTTGAGCTGTGTTTCTTGTATTAGGAGGGTTGCTGAGCTTTCTCAATAAACTTTAGTACCAACTTTCTGACAAAGACTCTTGGAAAACTTTTCTTTTTTTATTATTATCTTTATAAAAGTCAAGTACTAGCTGGCTACTTTTTTTTGAAGAAGGAGGTGTGGTATGTGTGACTTTTCTTATACTACCTCAGGTCTGGGGGTTTTTTTATTATAGTATTTAAGGGCTATGATAAATTATTTTTGCTGGCTTTTATTTGTACGTTGCTGGATAGTCTGTGGAGTATTTTCATGCATAAAGACTATTCTTTTTCCTGTTTTCCCACTCATCTGCTACAGTGACTGATATTTCAGAGTGTTGTTTTCTTTGCTGACACTCATGCTGCTTCTCAGAAGAATCCGTTCTCCCATTTTCTGCTTCAGCAGCACCTTCTGTACTCAAGTGCATTGTAATAACTTAAGTGCACAGAGGAAATGATGGATGAGTTGAATGCCTGGGATAATTCATTGAGTAACAAACCATGGAGTATTTTTCCTCTATATTTTGCATGTATTCAAAATACACTGCCTTGGATGCCAGCAAAAATCACTGTTTGTCTCTAGAACAGTCATCTCTCTCCACAGAATTATGTGCTCTGCAGACTCCTACTGTTTCAAAGCTGTAAACACCATAAAGTGTAACTCAGCACCTTTGGAAAACACACTGATTTATTTGGCATTCACTGGAGCCTGGTCTGAATTTTACTTATTCCTGTGTCCCAAATTCCATTTTTGTCATGGTGAAGTTTGTTACTCTCGGTTTAAATGAACATACAATTTATTGTAGAAAGAATTCATGTGCTACAGCAATCTCCATTAAATCCTCTTGTGTTTGTCCAGGTGCTGATTTATTAAAGCTGACAAGAGAAGATCTGGTACAAATCTGTGGTCCAGCTGATGGAATTCGGCTGTATAATGCACTGAAATCCAGGTGATGTGCTGACTGTGAGGCTGAGTGGGTTTAGATGGGGGATTCTCAAACTGGGGATTTGGGAAGTTAGTGTCAGGAGGGGCCTTGGTGCCTTGGTGTGATCTGCCTCAGGAGTTGGCAGCAATGTGTTTAAAACTCTCCTCCTGTGCACACCTTCAGGGCAGGCCCAGGTGAGGTGCAGGTGGGCTGTAAGGCTGCACCCATGCAGTTGGGCCCTGCCAGTTTCTTGGATATGGATGGATTTGTTGCCAAGACACAAAACTGGTGGTTCAGAGAGCTAAGAACAACCTGAGGCTTTTTGAGGTTACAGGTGTTGAGTGCTAACACAGGCAGCGTCCCGGGAGTGTCTGATTCCGTCTGAAATGGGTGTTTGGTACCAATGGCCCTTCTGGAAGAAAGGCCATTGTTACTCAGCAGTCCTGTTCCAGGAGTCCAACAAGCAGCGTCCTCAGGAGCTCTGAATGGATTGAAATTTTGTTTAAATGCAGCAGCGTCTGAGAGACCACTTACTTAGAGATTGATTTAATTTTTTTGGGCTCGGTGAGAAAAAACATGTCAAGTGTCCTGTTAGCATAACAAAGCTCCATTTATGGCATATCAGCTTCTGTATTTGCAGCGCACGTAGCCTTTCCTCTGACGTGTGATGTCCTTGGCTTGCAGATCTGTGAGGCCCCGTTTAACAATCTACGTGTGCCAGGAGCCCTTACAGAGCTTACAACTGGAACGACAGGACGCGGGCGGCGGAGACAGCAACGGTGCAATATACGGTACGGCGCGGCACGCGGGGCTTACAGCAGGAAAACGGGAGGAGCAGCAAGGGGAAAGTGAGACTGAAGAGGCTGAGGTGCTGTTTCTGGTGTACAAAGAAATCGTGGGAAGTTGTGTCACAGAGGTATCACTGCTTTAACAGCACAGAGCAAACAAAACCTGAAACCTCTCAAGGTTAAATCATGGAGCATTTTCAGTCTTTTGATAAAACTAACTAGGTACATGGTAGTGAATTGAGGAGCTCTGGAGTCAGCTGTGCATGTTGTTACAAGGTATCAACCATATAAATGTAGGTACATGTAAAAGCTACATGCAAATAAAACAATTTTTTCCCATTTTCTGCTAGATTTTGCTGTCATTTTCTGTGCAACTGAACTAAAACTGTAGAGCCTGGACAAGGAAAAATAGCCAAGTAGTGAATGGGCTCCTTGTTTTAGTATTTTCCTGACAGCTGTTAATTCAACACAGATGGGAATGTAACTGTTTATTCATAAATTCATGTCACTCTTACAATTAAGAGAATGGATCTATTTGAAATTATTATTTTCTTGCTCTTGGCTTTGAGAGACCTCTCTCCCCAGCCAAAATGTGTACAGGCTACTGCAGTAGTGCTTGTGGATTTTCCATGCAAGAATTGAGGTGGAGGAGGATCTGTAAATAAATACTGCTGCTGTCAAATACATGTTTTCCCTCAGGATATCTTCAGCCAGAACAATGTGCAAACATGGAGCTGCCAAGGGCTTCTAGCACTGTTAAATAGAGCTATAGAACTGTAAATACAGCACCAAACTGAACAGCTGCTTTGTCTTACTGTTCTGTTTGCTGTGTTGCATTCAACTCTGAGGTGATCTGTAGAAAGTTTATTCAGACAGTTGCAAAAGGCTTTATTTACCAAAAAATCCAAAATCTACATCTGCATTTAAAGCAACAGCTTAGGCATATAAGTGGGCTGTAAGTATTACCTGATTCTTTTAAGACTGCACAAGATTACTTCCAAAACCATCTTCAGGTGACTCTCTCAAGATCCATTTTTAAGTCTGTTTGACATGACTGTGCCTTTTTGTGCAGGATACAGGAAAAAATGTGGAAGTTGCCTTCAGCCTCAGAGCATATAGAAGCCTCCCCCTTGTCAGAGTTGTGCTTTTAGTGAGAACAGGGAGAGAGTAAACTAAACGTTTTAGCTTTTAAAAGTTTTTGAAAGCCTGGAACATAAGCAAATTCAGATTTGTTCATACAGGTATTGTTACCCACTAGTACCATGCTTACATAAATTATTTTTTCTTGTAGTTTATCATGCAATCTACTTAGAGGAGATGGCAGCCTCAGAAGTCACACGCAAGCTTGCTTTGGCATTTAATATTCCTTTGCATCAGATCAACCAAGTTTACAGACAGGGTCCCACAGGCATCCACATTCTTGTTAGTGATCAGGTAATTGAAATTTTATTTTCTTGGCATTTTATTTATGACTTGGAGTGGAGGGTTTTCTTATGTTTGCTTATTTATTACTGTTTTTTCTGTTTGATAATGCAACCCTAGTATTTTCTGGCATTTAGAGTTTTTTTTCCTTTACAATAAAATGAGCAGAAGAATTCTTTAAATATGACTCTTCCTCTGCCTGACTAAACTGAAACTATGAGAAGACAGAAGCAGCAGGTTTATATAACTCTGAGATGCTGCAGTAGTTATTTAGTAAGTATTTATTTTGAGCACCCCCAAAGGCAGGGGGCATTTAAACACTGTTGAACTCTACTTATTTGAGTGTCTGCTCCACAGAGTTCCAAAAACACAGCCAGTAGTAATGGGCTCCCAACTGGTTGTCACAAGAATAAAAAGCAGTACTTTGAGAGTAATGGTTTTTAATTTAGTATATGCCTGTCACTTGCTGAACAAAACTAAAAATACACAATTGCTCACAAAAGGCTGTGTTTAATATCACGGTTGTTGAGGTTGTTACTGTTTTGTGTTTTGTATTGGTCGTACTCCAGAGGGTTTTGAAACTTTTTTTTTTGTAGATGGTTCAAAACTTTCAAGATGAGAGTTGTTTCTTATTCACCACAATAAAAGGTACGTTGACTTTTCTGACAGTTGAAAATTTAATTGCTTACTCCAGCAAGGAGCCTTCTTTAAAAATAATGAAAGATCTGCTAACACAGTGGCAGAAAATATCCCAGAGTTCTTCCTCTCCTAGCAGATTTCAGCCTCTGTGTAGCATCTCAGGCTCTTCTCCAAGCTTTCAGTTCAGAACTGGTGCAGGATTCAGTAGCAAACCTTACGCAAAATTCAGTCAGCCATCACTGGACAGTGACGCTGCTAATAGTTGTTGAGAATGGTGACGTTTCAAAATAGGTTAAAAAAAAAAATTCAAAATCCTGGCAGTGTAGCACCTCTGAAGTTCAGACACTGCATCTGAGCTGCGTTCTGAGAGTCAGCAGAACTGAGCATAACATTCTGTTCTTTCTCTGCTAGTCAGTGGTCACCTTCAGTAGGCTGTTGTTGAATCCCACTCTTCTTTAGAAGTCCAATTTATTTCTGGTACAAGGTGCCAGCATTGGCTCTAATCAGTGGACAAGTTTAACTCTGTGCAAACTTTACCTACAGAAACTGTCCCAACTTCGAAGATCCAGTTACAAATCATTAATCATAACATTTTTGTTTAGCACAAGTAGGAAACTTCTAAAAGCTGTTTTTGTTGTGGATGAGTTTATTTTCAAAACTAAGTCTATCCTTGGGTGTTTTGGTGCATTGGCTTGTATTTCTGTGATTCTGGTCAAGAAAGACAGACTGACATTTCCTTCTTTTTTCAGCTGAAAATGGAGAAGGCTTCCATATAATTCTGAAGTGACATCACACACTTGCTAGACTGATACTCCAATGCAGAATGAAGTCCTGCCTAAAGATTATGAAGATCGTCCAAAACCTTAGGATCTAACTTCACTGTATAAGATGTTTCATATTGAAAACACAAAATGACCTTTCTAATGAGCTGTTTGATAGGTGAACTTTCTTATCACTGCCATAGCTAAGTGTCCTCATGAGAGGTATAATGCCATGACAGCTTCTGTACAGGCATGGAAGACAATGTAAGCAAAGGTGCTTGCCCTTCACTGAAATAAGGCAAACTATGGCCAGTAGATACAGTTTATAGAAGTGAAGCAGTGCTGCTTTTCTATTATCTGTATCCAGTTGGAGATGAATGTAAACTTATTTTGGGGCATTTACCTTTCTGTGCCAGTTTGTCTATTACGTGCTTGTACCTTATGCTGGTTTTATTTTTTGATGTTAGCAGAGCACATGCTAATCTGTGTGGAGATGAGTAGTTAAGGTGATAGTGATCAGGTTGTCAGGTCTTTGAGAGTAAAGCTGTCAAAACAGCTTCCCGTGTAAATTGTGTATAAGAGTGTATGTAAGAAGTGTAAATGCCAGAACAGGGCTCTTAAGAAGCCCTAGACAGATGCAATATATGCATGCAGCAAACTGCATTATCAATAGTACCTTACTGGAGGGATTAATATAAATCCTATGGGGTACCAAGTAATTGTGTTTTGCTTTAATGAATTTAATGGAAAAAATTGCCTATGCATCCTTTATGTTTAGTTTCCTAGGTTCTCTGCAGAGCACTGCTGCAGTTTAACTCTTTGCTTGTAAAATTGTGGGTTTAAAAATACTGGCAGTGAGGAGTGGGGTTTTCAGTGGAATTATGCTGATGAGGGAAGATGACCCACTGGCACCACAGGGCTGTCATAGCTTTCAGCAGCATCGAATAAATTGCTTGAGAAACACTAAATACACACCCTGTAAGTCTCCTTGCCAGCACATGAATGCCCTGCTGGAGTTCCTATTCTGGACAAATCTCTTCTTACCTTTTCTGTTGACCTTCCTGCACACCCCATCCATCCACACTGTACACCTGTTACAGTGCCTCTTCCATATGACCAAATATTTACTTTTCTCTGAAACAGGCAATGTGCTTTCTCAGTATTTTGGATGTGTCTTGCAGAGTCATGGCACAGCATTTCCTAGGGTAACATTAAGTTTCAATTGGTTAGGTACTTAAAAGGGGAGTATTTCCAAAGATATTAGGTGGCAATTTCAGAGCTGTCATCCTGTGCCTTTGGAAAGTTTCACCTTGATCTCTGGATTAAAAGCTTGGGAATAGTTTGCTTTTTATGCTGCGGTGTTCCATGTAAACCAATACTACAGCATGTAAAAAAGCAACTTTGATTTTTTTCATTTCCCCTTTCATAACTGGCTCAAGTGCTTATCAGAAAAGCTTCTGAAAGCTGTAGTATTTTGAAAATTTAAATTCATCAAACCTAGTTTTTTTCCTGTTTTTGTTTTTTTCTGCACTGAAAGTAAAATTTTATGTACTTAAACATTTCTTCCTATAAGTTGTTCATCTTTGGGTATTGTCTGGTCCTAGTATTTCCCTCAACTGACACTTGTGTCTTTTTAGCTCACACCATATTCAAATCCAAATGTTTTATAAAAGTGGAAAAATCCTTGATTGGAAAGTATCCAAATACCTAATTTTAAAGAATATTGAAAGTTGTACAGTAGTTTGTCCAGCTCACTTGAAATTGGAATTAAATTATGGCACCAGCAAATGGCTTTTGTTTTTTAATAAGATGTACACATTTCAATTTAAGTATAATAAATGTTTTTCAATAATTTTGTAAATGTGCTTTTCTTTTTGTTTACTTCTTTTTTTCCCACACCCGCATTAGAGACAGTCCATTGTTAAGATTCACATTAATTGCAAGACCTGTCCTAGCAAGCATGGTAGGTCAAGGTAAGGGAGTGAAGTAAACCAGCCCTGTAGTATATCCTGCACACAGTGCATTCACATGGATCTTCTGCTGCTAGTAGAAATCTTGCTTAGATTTGAAATAATTCCAACAAATTCAAGTTTGACATCAGCTGATTGTTTATTTAAGTGTCCTATATCAGAGTAGGTTCCATTTGTTTTTGTACATCTTCAATGCAATAGACTTACAAGGTTCATCATGTTCTTAGAAAACACATCTTGACATATTGGTACTAATGACTGCCCTGGTACAGTTGAGAATAAAATCTGGTTAAAACTCTCATTACACCAGCAGTGTCTCAATGGAACTCTGATTGTAACAGCACTCCACTACTGTGCAAAAGAAGCCCAGGATGGCTTACTTTGTAGTACTAAAGAAATCCATGTACTGTAGTCCAAGCTGTAATTTAACCCCAAAGCTGAGATCTTCATTTACTGTCCCCATCCTCTGTGTGTCATCAACACAACCCAGCCATTGCTGGCCATTGAAGTTCATGTTCACACTCACTCCTTTTTAGAAGTGTTTAAAATTTGCAGGGGGGCAATGGCAGTACTATCCAGTAGTAGCTTTTCCAACTGCTTTTTAATTTTCGGTAAACACAGGCCCTGAACTCTTCAAACACACACACACACACAATCAAACTTACACAAAAAAAGCTTTCTGAACTGTCAAGTAGTTTCTCTCAGATAATTAAATTGCTTAATATAAAAAAGTTTATCTAGTTGTCTAGCACTGAAAAACTAAGGATGTAAGCATGGCCTTAAGAGTTAATACACAGATTTTTATCATTATTATCATTCAGAAGTTGACAGCTTCTTAACCAAATGTGAAGAGTTTGGCTTTCTACATTTGAAAACCACAGGTTTGGTTTGGTTCAACTCCTGCTGACTGATGAGCCCATATGCTTGTTGCTAAAATGGGTGGGACGAACTGCATTCCTTGCTCCATCCTTTTTCTGTAGCTGAACCTGTTTTCCATTCATCTGTAGAAAAGCACGTGTGCTACACCCCTCTTCCTGGAAGCGCTGCATCCTTTCCTTGCACCCCGCGGAGGTCCCGGAGGACACGGGGATGGCGTTACCGAGAGCACCATGGATGGTTGTGGCAGCAGGTACAGTAGAGTGCACAGGCTCTACCACAGTGGATTTCTTACCCCTGTTCAAGGCCAATGGCATCGGGCAGAACGTGCGTCGGTGACGGGCAACCTTTGTACAAGCAGAGTTCAACTGAACCAAGTACAAAAACTTGAGAAGTATTTCTAGTCCTATGGGTATCTTGAGGTACTACCTTACCTTTTGACATTACCTATTATGTCCTGTTACATAATTAAATACGAAGCTGAATCATGAAAAAGAACAAGCTGCTGTTTCACTGTAAGAGCTTATGATTACTTTGCATTTTTTGGTCAATATCTGCTAAAGCTGATTTGTCCTTAAACCTGATATTTGATCTGTGGTGTATATTACAGAACAGCAGGCTCAGTTCTTTGGCGTGGCAGCCTCGAGCCCCATGTTACATCAGAACTTCACACCAAGTAGTGCTGACAAATGCAATTTAACTTCCAAGTTTCGTGAACTTCCACCAAGTAGCTGCTACGCTGCAATGCCCACACATTTGACACGGTACTGCAGTTCTCATGCCAACAGAAGGAAGGAGTTACTAATACAAACCAAAGCATCACCAACTTAATCCACAGCTGCACATTACGTTAAGATTTTTACCTGGAAAAAAAAAAGCGCTTTTCTTGTCACAAAACTGGATGACCAAACACCACCATTAGGACTTGTCAGGAAACCGACTCCTTCTGCTGACTTGCCATCCCATTCTTCAACAACAACATTTTCTGTGTGGCTGCACTCACTGTCAAAGGATAACACAGCATCTGCAGAGGCGCTGTCCGCTCCCTCCGACCGATGGAGGGGGAGTTACTGGAGCAAAGTAAGCATGAACTTTCACGTGAGGTAGATGAGCCTGTGGGTGAAAAGGCTGCATTATAATGGGAGAGGAAGAACAGAATTGAAAAGAGAAGCAGCACACCTCAACTGTTGTGCCAACAAGTGCTCTCTCGTTAAGGTTAGTTAGCTGTAAAGAAAGCAGCTATAGAGTGGATACCAGCCAAGCTGTCTTCTCACATGTACTTCCTCTTGACCCATCCACCTACGGCACACCAACTTGCACAGGGTTCCCCCTGGTTTCCCAACAAAGCACTGATGAGCCCAGACAGCTCCACATCAGGAGAGGCACATATTTTGCTGCAGGGGCAAGAGGGATGGACCCTGGCTGCTGAAGGACAACTTGTTTGTACCTTGTCTCCCATACTCCCTTCTGCTGCTCTCATCCTGGAAAGCAGCATGAAATAGAATTGTGCTTCTGCCCTCAATTTGAGTCACTATCAGGGATGAGCTTTCCAGCTGCAAAAGTGTTTGGACACAAACTTGGGATACGAAGCTGCAGACAAGTTTCACTTCAAGGCTAAAACGCTGCCCCCGCAATGCAGGTGGTCCCTGACCTCATGGGTGAGATATGCAGGGAAAAGGTTTGGGGCTGGATTCCAGGGCCTGAGGGCCCTACAGCCCATCAATGGAAATATCCATGCAGATGTTTGACTACTGGGTCTGTGTATTAACATGTATTTTAGGATATAAATAGATAGATAGATAAGCTAGCTAGCTAGATAGATATATAACATGTATTTAGGATAAAGCATGCCACTATACCAAAGCAGAAGATAAGAGCTCATCATTCCAATAGCAAAATGTCATGAGTCAGAACTGAAAATTATTGCTGCTCATATAGGGAAATTACACACATGGGGACCTAACAGAAGGATAGTCAGACTGTTTATCCAGCCTTCCTTGCCTGGGACCTGTAGGACTCCTACAATCTCAAGCAGAAGCAACAGCTCTGGCATTTCCATGGGAACAAGCCAGGAAACACATACTCTGATCCGTTTGATTCCAGCTCGTGTGACTTGCTGGCAGTCGTACAGCTCAATTCTCTCCAGGTTGTGGCAGTTCTCCAGGTGTTCCAGAGTCACATCCGTGATGAGGAGACAGTTATCGAGCTCCAGCACCTGCAGCCTCTCATGCCCACACGTGCTGTTGCTCAGGTGAAGAATCCCATCATCAGTGATCAGTTCACAGTGAGATAAGCTCTAAAACAGAGAGGCAAACAATTAACAACATCCCTCAGTCCTAAGTGACTGGAGCCTCTGGACATCAGAAGTCCTCTTCAACCTACTTCACTGCAGTGGTTAACTACAAATAATATACAGCTGAAATCCAGAAGAGTAAAAAAAGAAACTGCTTTACTTAACAGAACTGCTGTACTTGCTTTTAAACTTTGCTTCAAAACAAGTTGAGTCCCAAAACACATCACTGGCAGAACTCCTCAGGCCCCTTTGCTCTCTATGAATGTGGGAATTCTTTTCCCATTGTCCCACACAGTGCAAACATCCAGAAACAACTTTAAAGGATGATTGAGAACATACGGGAATAGATGAGAACTCAGGGGTTACTGTTTCACAGCTGCTATGTTCTCAGACATACACCAGGACCAAGCCTGTGCAAGTCCGCACAGATAAAGAACTATCACAATGGACTGATTTGCCAAATAATGATTTCAAAAAATACAAGCCATGAGCACTTGGCACCTCAGGCTGTACAGACAAGGAGCAATAAACATCTTGTACAGCTGCAGGAGCAGTCTTCTGCAACAGTCAGCATAATAAACCAAAAAAATCTCCTCCTCCTCTTCAGCATATTTTTTTACTCCCTTGAATTTCAAGAACATGTAAAATGATGCTGCCTCTCAGGCAGTGGCACCACATAGAGCACTCCCCTCATTTCTTTAGGGAATTCATGACTTTTGGAGAAGCACGGATGATGACAACAACAGGAAACAGACATTCCTCAGAGGCGGCTTGAGAAACCACTCTCTGTCACCACTGAAATGAATGCTCTCAAAGTCTTCCCCAGTGAAATGTGCAGCATCTGTGAACTCTACTCCCCTTGCCCTGGGCTCTGAGCTAGCGCCTCGCTTTATTCTCAGCCCTGTGTTTTGCCTTTACTTGTACCTAAGTCTAACAGTGCCTGGTTCTGAAGTAGCATTTCCTTGCCCTAGGTTGTTTTTTTCAGACAGCAACTGATGAAGAAACACTTGCAGCAGTCCAAAAGCACTTTTTAACTCAGAGCAAGCAAACAATAGTGCTCAAAAGGACCTCCTGCCAATCCCCTGACTAACATGTAACCTTGCCCCTCTCTAGGTACAACTCATCTTTTCATTCCAGCCTGACAGGACAGCCTGGGCACTACCAATCTTACTTCACCTCAGCTACATCACAAGCATTTCCTGCCTGCTACCAGACACACGGGGTCTGTCCTGCTCTTTAAAACAATTTGTCCTCAACTTTTTTCTCCTTTGCTCTACAGGATGAACAGGGAACCAGAGAAAGGCTGGGAGACAGGTCTGCACCTCCTCTGGAGTCTGACAGGAAGCTACCTTGGCAGCTTCCCTTCAGCTCCAGCTGGTCCGATTTTACACACCAAGCGTGAGCAGCCAGCAGGGACTCCAAGAAACACCACAACGAGTGCAAACTGTCTCCAAAAGACAAAAGGAATGAAGTGCTTGCCCCTACCAACAGTGTTTTAACTCCTAACACCCCTTCTGGCAGTCTCTCAAGTCTTCAAACACATCAGCTCTCTCCTGTACCTCCTTTCTCTATGTACGTGCTCTGAGCGCTTGGTTTGGCTCAGAGCCTGGGAACAATCAGCAGCTGCAGGGTTAACCAACATTCATAACAGACCTGCTGTTCCAAGGAAGGACAGGAGGTTCTGTGAAGCTGTTGGCTAATTAGGAGTATTCCACCCCAGGAAGTAAGCAGCTTATAAAATCAGCTTTCCTGGGACGCGGTATTTGGTGCTGCAAGGACAATACAGGATGTACAGCTGAGTTCGTAGAACTTTGTAGAACAAATATGCCAAATTATACTCACTTCATATTAAACCACAGGATTTTTCTGACTTCATAAGCCTTCTAAAAATCATTAATAATAAGGATTTTTACTAAAACAATTGCTTGAAATATTGAGAACAAAGAGATATGGTCAAATTATTATTTTTTTGTTAACACATACTTAATACTGTGTATAAATCAAGCACGGCAAGACATACTATGAGAACTTCACATGCTGTGAAGAATTCACTTGCCTTCTCATCTTCAGGACCACCATGAATATTTCACAGTTTCTCTACTAATTTAAATGTACAATTAAATACTTTAACCAGAAATTACTTCTTAAGTACATTAGGCAATAAAGCCCTTGAATACTCTGATACTGAGGAAGATTTGCCTATTTCCAGCATCTACTGAGTCTCCAAACACAACAAAAGCAAATTCAAAGTTGATCTCTGCAACTCCAAAATGTTTGTTCTAACTGCAAATACACTAAAGCACAGTGCACAGGAGTTTACAGGACACTGGAAGCACCAAGATTAGTTCATGCAGTGTATTTGGCACCTGCCAGTCTTGTCATGTCTTTTCCTGTAATTCGCAGCCATTGCTGTTCACACACAATCTCTGAGTATGTATCCTTCCCACCCATAGGTTATATTTAAAGATATAGATATATATACCAAAGAAATCAAGTTTCCTGGTTTCCTTAGAAAAGCCGTGATGTTTTACCAATGGCACACTCCCTGTCTGTGGGCAAACACACAAGGGCCAGCAAACAGGAGCAGACTCAGAAAAAATATGCTTTGGCATTATGATGTTTTGTGGTATCTCTACTGAAGCACTGACAGAACTGGTACAAAAGATCTCGTGCAAGAACTGGTTGCAACTGGAATTACAATACAAAAACATGTCCCATATAAATGGCTCCACATCTGACAACTCATTTGGTTTATCATCAAGAATGATGGTTCAGAAATTAAGCTGGACAGTTGATAAGGAAAAATAAAAAAATAACAATAAAAAATAGTGACCAAGCTCCTTTGAAAAGCCATCTTTCCTCATGCTGCTACCTTAGTAACGCTGAGTAACACTAATCATAACACAATTTAATTAAGGAAGCAGAACACCTTCCTTTAATCCCATCTAAGAACAGATTATAAAGATACTTGTTCTCTCACATAGATTTAAGTAATTATAACAAATCTACACTAAAGGACAACTGGCCTGAAATACAGGAGCTCCTACTGTAAGAACAATCCAGTAATTTTCACGTATCTTGACTGAAGAACAGACAAATTTATGTTACCTCAAATTGGTTTTGATGATCTGAAAGATCTAAGCCACCACTCCCTAGAAAACAGTTCTTTGAAATCCAGTAAACAGAGTACCCCACTCAATCCTCTCCAATTATGTTTAAAAGTCAAATCCAAGGAAACCTTCCATAATTTATTATGTAAATGTAGTCCTTGGAAAAAAGTACTTGCATGCAAAACTGCTTACAGAGTGATTATCTTCTCTAGGTGGTTTTGTTTATTCAATATTTGATGTGAAGTGCCAGACCCCCTAAGAAAACCATTACTGAACACTTCACAGTATCCATAAAGGATCTAAATGCTTTAAGTTGAATCAAATATGTAAGGAATCAAATAGGAAGGATGTTAACCATAAAATGAAAGATTTCTGGTTCTTACTCACTGATTTGGTAACATTTATTTAATCACACAATGCATGTAAATATTTCAGGAGTAATATGCTGCTTTGAGAATACTTATGAAACTTGCACATGTTTTGACAGTATCACTGTACATCAGGAATGATTTCTAGACAAAGATTGAACAGCCTGGGTTTGTACTGCAGGAGCAGTCTGTGTGTGTGCTTTGGGGGGAGTATCACAGGCTGCAGACCAGGAGTTACACTTACCAGTGCTTGCAGCTTAGGACAGTGTATGGAAAGTTGTATCAATGTGCTGTCAGTTATCTGGGAATAAAAGAAACCAGACGTAAGCCATAAGCAACAGACAGCAGAAGAGGCAACCCTCCAAAAAGGTATCTCCTTCTCTACCAGATGAGGGTTCTGTTATTTCTGGAGAACAACCTATCACCTGTTACTTTCCAAGTATTTCCCTGTATAGAATTTCCCAATAATTATTTTTATTTCCTACCATAAACACAACACTATTTATAAAAACCAAAGAACATCTAGATGGAGGTGTTAATGTGTTGCATCCTTACACTGCACATTCAATATTCCTTTTCATATTAAATCTCACCAAAACACACTCTTCCAAGTCCATCTTCTCCAGCTCATGGCAATTCTACAATAAACAAAACATGGACAGATAAACAAAAAAATGAAATAAAACAACATTTAGACATAAAATCATGCACGGGGCTAATAATATGGGATAGCACAGCTTGCAAGGGGAAACTGTGATATAAATCCCTTCAAATATTTGATCACCATCAAAAGACAAAAAAAAGTGTTAAAAGAAATAGATCAATTAACAAGCAATACCCCACCTTCCTCTCAAATGTCTACATTTTAGCCTTTCTCTTACTAGGTGAAATGTCTCCCTCTTGCCCTCTAAGGTTTGAACAGGACATACCAGTGCTCAGCACCCCTGCTTCCCTTCCCCCCTCACTCCAAACGGGATTTACACCCCGTGCACTAAAGCCAATTCCGCGTTTATCAGCCTGCACCAAACCCATCTGGAATACACTTAAGCCCATGGCACATCTCTCTTCGTTGTCATACATTATAAAGAAGCCTTAAAACCAATTGCTTTGCCAATAAATGCTGAAAATACCAAAATAGGGTCTACTTTAAGGATGGGAGAAAGCTGCATGTCACACCTACACAAGCAATTTTCTCAACATTCTGAGAGACCCCCAGCAAGCTTTCAGAAGTGCTTTCAACATCTAATCATGACTAATTTCAAGGAAAGGATGTAACCTTGTGGCCTTGCAGCAGACCACAGAGTGCCACAGCTTGGCTCAATTCCCAATCCATTTTTACCAGGAATAGGAAAAAAAGTGTAACTTGCAGCCCCCAAGAGCAGGGTTGAGGTGACTACCAAGAGCCTGAAGCTGTAGTGCTGAACAGTTAGAAAACCACTCTGTTTAACTGCTGTGGCTACAAAAAAAGCCCCTTTTCATTCACATTGAATACCAGCAGCATAAATGAATCCCATTTACAGAGTATAATTTTTGTGTTCGAATTTCCCAACCAGCAATACACAAGTCTAACACAAAGCATTTGACACCACCAATACTCTTATTTACAGCAGGAACCAGGGCACAAGTGCTTATAGTCTAATTATGTATAATGTAAGTGTTCTGTAATTTAAAGTTATCCTCAGAACAATCTATTATATGCTGATTTTTTGGATGTAAATATCACAAGGGTGTGTGTCATCAATGTAAGGGAAATTTGGCTAGAATGCATAATACAAGTTTAGAATTATGTTAAGCATAATAAATTCAATTGAAACAAACTGAAAAAGAGAGGAAAAAAATGACAAATTCAATGATAGATGGCAAATTAGATCAAGTTGCAGATCTAAGTATAATCCAGACATAAAATAGCTTTTTAGTCCCCTCCTCCACTGGCTTCTTTCTACTTTAATTTTCCTCTTCTCATATTGCTTCCCAGCAGGACTACATCAAGTCACAGCTGCTCAGCAGCAATGAAACAGGGCGAGCCGTAACCTTCTGAAATGACCCTTACCCGTGCTAGAAGGGTAAACCCAGCATCTGTAAGATGTGAACATCTTGCAGCTTCCAAAATCCTGGAAAAGTTTAAAATGTTAAAGAAAATATTGAGAAAAGCAAGTGTATTTGAGATACAAATCTGTCTTCTGCAACTTAGAAGTTGTCAATAGCAAATGTGTATATACATATATATATGTATATACACATACACACCCACCCCTATTTTTCACAGTGATTTGAAATTAAAAAGCAGACTTTTAATCCAGTTTATCAGAAGATTCTGACAGTCACAGAACATTTAGTGGAAAAAAATTATACACAATTAGAGGCATTTTAACCTCTTGTTTCAGTAAAAGCATAATGACCAAGTTTTCTCATGTGTTATCTGAGGCAAGATATGGGAAAATAAACCCTGAGTTAAGGAAAATGCAGATGAAGCCTGCATCTAAAACCTGTTATCTAAACAAAGGCTGCTGGGAAGCCATAAACTGAGAAAGTACTTATTAGAAATCCCCTCAGAGCCTCTGCATGAAGCACAGTGAAGCAACTTACCAGAAAGCAAGGAGCTTAAAATCTCCAATCCCACAGTAAAACCAATAAACTATACCAATACAACCTTAAAGAAAATACAGTGTTTTGGAAAGATAACTGGGAAGCAATACTGACAAAAAGCTCCCCAAGAAGTCAAGTGCCCCAAACAGCACCACTAGAATGCCCAACAGGCCTCCATCCCACTAATGTTTTGTTGTCTTTGTTTTCTTTGTCCTTTTTTTAATGGACAATTTCCTTTGCAGGTGGAGTGAGTATCAAGATGAATAAGATGAAACCACAGTGCCATGGGATGAGCAGCACAAACTAAGTGCAACTTACCACAGCAAACACTGCTGCTATACTGGGGCTGTGGGGAGGAGGCAGGGAAACAGGCACAAAAGAACTTTTTGTGGCAATATTGAGAGGCCTCCAGATGCTTCCATTGCTTTAGGAGGTCATTAGAACACTCCCTCTCTAGAGAGAAAGTGCAAAGGGAAAAGCCACACTGGGTGAATGAACAGATTAAAACCCCACCGAAGTACAGGATGTGGGGCTCTGACTATGACTTTGCTGGATCAGCCTCTTCCAAGCAAAAAGCAAGAGGGCAGCCAAGTTTAGAGCTGAGCAGCCCCACAGGCTTGAAAAACCACTTTCAGAGTTACAGTCTTCAACAACGTTCAGAAGTATGAGAGAAACTTAAGCCAAGTATTAGACAGGCACCTCCTCCCAAATGGATGGTTCTAATGCCTCTGGACTTTCTTCAGACTCATGTTCAAGAATTCTGTGCCCTTCCATCAAGGGCAGTTTGCAGTCTATCATAAAATACTCTCAGCTACTCTGAAAATTGCCTATGATACCAAATAGGAAGGGGAAAAATGCCACCAGAAAAAAACCCCATCTTTCAGGTCACATTTGTTACCCTTCTACCTCCTTTCATTGATTAGTTGCTACAAATCCCATCTCATTACATGGCTGACTTTAAAGAGGGGTGGAGAGGTAATGACATCTGCAACATCCAAAATAGTGAGGATGCTACTTACTGCATACCCAGTAGAAAAGAATACTATAGTAAACAGAGGAACAAGAAACCAGAAGATTAGCACCTCTAGTTTTCCTGAAATTGGGGGTGCAGACAGTCAGGACATGAGAATGGGGAGTGAGCTGTATACACACCTGCTACATCAATCAGGCCCCAGTATGAAAAAACAGGTGGGAAGGCACTGGGCAGCATGGAAATAATGAGCAAAGTTCTAATTTTTGCTTTTGTTTTAGTGACTGTGCTTAAATACAGAGGGCTCTTCTTTTTTCCTCTTACAGCTGACATGAATTTCCCACCCAGTGATTTGTGGAAAAGTACCTAACATGGGAGCTAATCAGGCAAAATGACATCCAAAGCAGATTCTCCACTCTTATGAAGAAATTTTCTATGAGGCAGACTCAGAGTTGCATTCATTGCCTACAGCTGCCTTTTGGGCACACCTGGAATGTCTCTGCACTCAACACCTCCCTACTTCTGTGGAATTAGCAGCTGGTGGGGCTAAAAGGAACATGATCCTAACTTTCACAGCCCCACCCAGACAAAGACATTCATGGTTCACAGGCGCTTTCTTGACAAGCCTTGCCAAAATACCTACCTGTATTTTTGCATTAAAAAGTGCTAATAAAGAAAAAAAAAAAAAGAGAAGGTGCCAAGCACCTGAAAGAGTAAATGTAAAGATGGATGACAAGACACCCCTATGTTGATGTGAGGTAAGAAATACAGCTGAAGGGTCTGCTGAAAGCTTGACCTAAGTTTTTGTTCGAGGACATATTTGTGACTGGTAACAGCTGCATCATGGAAATGCAGCAGTATCATGGAAATGCAGCAGTATCATGGAAAGCAGCATAGATCCTGAAGTGAGAGTAGCACAGCACAGAAAATACTCCAAAATTTCCTAACAGAGCCAGCAAGTCCAACAGAGGCAGCAGAGTTTTCTTTCACACTCAACACTGAAATATTCAGAAGATACAAAACAAATGCGGAATTACATTTCCCTTTGATTTCCAAGATAATTTTTTCCAAAACAATTTCAAGTACTTTCCATCCATGATCCCAAAAGTCTAGATGCAACCAGCTGTATCCTCTGTCCTTCCAACACACAGTAATCCTCAGCAGCAATCACTGCAGAGGGTCGTTTTCTTTCCTTATGCTGTTCCTCATTACAGGAGGAGAGTGGCGGACGCCTTCCCCCTCGTGGCACAGACAGGGCTGACAGTTCACCTACCAAGGCTAAAACAATTCCTGCTGCACTTGTACTGCCCTTGGAAAGAACTGCACAACTAACAGCAATTTAGACCTCCTTTTATTTCCCATCTGAGATGTTAATCGAGAAAATGAGAGAAATGGTGGCAAAATACCAGCACAGCTTTCTAGGGAAAACCTCTAAGTGTGTCAGAAGACTCCTAAGCCCCTAATAAATATGAACAGTGACACAAAGGGGACTGTCAGCCTGGAATTGTCTTAAGAACAGGTTTTCTACAGTCACAAAAGCTCTTTTTCACTCATTCAGCTAAAGGAACACTGTGTGTCAGCATATGGTACATTGGCATTTGAATGCAGCATCCCTTGATTTTTACAGACTACACATTCCTCCACTATCTGTGATTTAAGGATAGCAAGTTCTTACTCCCGCATGTTCCTGTCATAAATGGCAATTTGTCATCCAAAAATCTTATCTTTTTATTTACTTTACATTAAAATTAGAAGAAGTATTATATGTGTGTACAATATGTCTCCACAATCAGGGAGCTGCTGCATAACTGAGCTTTGGCTTTAAAGCCCACCATAACATACATGTTTGTACAAATCACACCAATGTGGAAGTTTATATTATTTTTAACTGCTAAGCCCCTATTGTTCAAAACATCTCTCATAAATATTAGTCCCCAGTGCTTGCAAAGACATGAGCACACTTTATACTAGAGTTTAAGAACACCAGGCAGTACTGCAGAGCATATTAAAAGCACTCTTATAATAAAAAGATCTTTAAATATAATAATCAGATATGATGTAGCTATTTTTTTTGTAAGACAGATGACTGCATAAAACTACATCAGAGTACAAACATCACAAGACACAACACAACCACAGATATTTTTACCTTTAAAGAAAAGAATGGGCTTTACATATATTTTTTTTCTTGCTTGTAATTAGTACCTAAAATATTTAGCTAGAAGCAGAGAATTAAAATGCTAGTTCAGCATGTTTTGTCATATATTAACTCTTGTTTTTCCAATATACAGTGAACTACATTAATATGACAGCTACAGAGGACCAGCCCTCAAGTTTATGTACTTCTAACTTAATGTTTTGATTGCAAATGCAGCTCATCTTCAGAAGTGAATTTCTCAGATCAGGCCAGTAAGAACATGACATACAACACACTCATGACATACTCACTTCAGCCTTGGACAGTTTAGACCAAGGGCTGTGAGAGAAGCATCTGTCAGGTTGCTACAGCCTGAAACACAGAGTGACTGCAGTCTATGACATCCTCTACAGATTTTCACAATGCCTTCATCTGAAATTTGCTGCAACACAGAAGAAGGTTGAAGTTACTTCCTTATCAAGTAATCAGCCAAGAACAAAACTCAAGACACTGCTACTGAACTGCCACTGTCACACTGTATATAACCAAGGCAACCCAGATTTTCAAAAAATACAGTTCTTAAACCACATACAATGATAACACTGAAGATAATCAACACTTACAGTTCCTACTTAATTACGCATTTTTCTGTAGACCTTAAGTCTACTCTAAGGTAGTCTGAAGCACAGAGTGAGTGAGTGTTGTTTGTTGTTGTCTTCTTCTTTCACTTTGCTTTTGTTCTATAATTTTTCACTTTTTTGGGGGGGAACAGTGCAAAAGAGATTTTAAAGCTCCACAGCAGGAGAGCTAACTACCAAATTTGCACTGGATCAGTAGGACCCAAGGGGAAAATCCTTCACCTTCTGATAATTTTCAAAGCAAGAGTTACAGGGAAAAAATTACACATAATCCATTCTTTACAGAAGGTAAGTGTAAAAGCCAGGTTCGCCCTACCTATACAGCTGTCTTGAGATGAAAGATTTAACTCAAAAGAGGACTTTTCATTTCTCAAAATTGTTTTGTAGTAGATATTCCATAAGGAGTAACTTTAAATTTGGAATATGAATAAACAAATTTTCTCTCTGAAACAGGAACTATAAGAAACAGGCCCATTGCAGCTGCACACAAAATAGCAAGAGGAACTGGATTACTGTGTGTGTGCAAATATGATTTTGTTTACAAGTCTTCTATTCTGGAAAAAGCTCTCTCCTCCTCCTCCTAACACTATGAATTTAATTTTTCTTCTGTCTGGAACAAGTTGTTTTACTTCCTGGCTTAATATTACTCTTGCAATAGTAGCAAAGACTAACACTGTATTTTTAATAGAAAATACACAATCCTTGTATAAGCCCCTCATGTGAGTACGCTCATACAACTGTAGCCTATTTCTGATGCTATTACCACAGACATAACATTTCCTAGATGAAAACAGGATGAGGAATAGTACTAGTTCAGCACAAAGGGAGATTACCTTATGCTCCCCCCCTCCCCAGCCCAGCACATTTTAATATCAGAAGTTTAGATTTGCAACTAGTTCAGTCAACTTATTATAGGCAGAAAACTAGAAGTCTCGTTTTCTTTTTGGGGATCCAGAAGGATTTGCATAATCTACAGGTAAGAAGATAAATTTTGGAGTTTTGTCCAAATCAGACAGGTACTTCTGGATTTGACTCTCCAAAACCATGTTACTTTCTGGAACTATTTCATTTCCTTTGAGAAATACTCATGACGCTATTACTGGGAAAAGGGACTGCTTTGAAGGTAAGGACTACGTAAATTTTATGTTGCTGTAAAAAGCCCTCAAGTTATATATGAAAATTTCCCACTCTGAAATTGCTTGTGATTTCAATGCCCATATCCCTGTCAGGAAAGAAAAGTGTTTGAAAAATGCCTGCAAGTCCCCAGTTTCTAAAATCTTTCTCTAAAGATGGGACCTTTCAGATGTGCAGTTTCCAGAGCTAATACAAGTTCACTCCTTAGCTGCTGGAGCTGGCCTGGCATTTTACACAGCCCATAAAACACAGTCACTAGAATTACAGTGAGGGCCATATAAAGCACAAGGACACCTGCTGTGTAAAAATCCCTTTGATCATAAGGAGCCTGGATGCTTCTGGAATCGTGCTTCCAAGCCATAGCAAGCAGAACACAACTCCAGTTAAACAAAGCTTTAAAGCACATGTAATTAGGTAGAACACACAGACTAGCAGCTAAAAAAACTCAAAAGAAAAATACTTTCCCTCGGGAGGTTTTTTTTGTTTGTACTACCTAACAACAGATATCCTGACCAAGGGAAAGCTCTGGTGCACTTCTATGCCAATGCCACTGTTAAGTGGGAGAGATAGGAACTAATTACCATCAGACATCTTGAGAGCCTTCCATAAAATTAGTCAGAAAAGGCTGGCCTTGATATATGTCATTAGTCTCAGGAAAAACACAACAGAAAAAGAACTTGGGAGAAGGAGGACAGCAAAAGAAAGAGTAAAAGGGGAGGAAATTATGTACTGACTTAATTTATTTAAGTGTGGTTGTGATCAAAAGAAGGAACTTCCTTTCCCTGCTGTTATCTTTAAGTGCCCAGCTTCAGTTGGCACCTACATTCAGACTGAAAAATTCTCTTTCACTAAACACTTGGATCATGGAATCTCAAGATTTGTATTTGTATTGTTCTTATTTTCTGCAATTTTAATGTAACTTTCAATTATCCTTAACACTCAAAAATATCCAACACTTTAAAGAAATCTATTAGGTTCAATATCAACAAAAAATGTTCCCATGCCACATTCATTCTGGAATAACCTGTAAAACAGATCTGAAAGTTTTGCAGGTTTTTATGACACCTTCTAGCAATAAAACTAGAAAACTTTTCAAAAACAAACAAACAAAAATATAATTTCATTCTTCAAATCTGCATGACTGAAACGCTGAAATTCTAATTTATTTCAATATTTTCTAAGGCTTATTTGCAGGGAAAGAATGACTTAGATATTTAAAACCTAAAACAAGGCCTTTCCCATTCCTGAAAAGTCACATCAGAAACAACAAAAAAGCAAATATAAACTGGAGCAAAGATAATTTGTGTTCTCTAGGTAGAATTAAAAGTACATGAATGATTCCCAGTCGTTTCATTACTAATGAATGTGTTCTTCCATTAATATTGGAAAGGCATGCCCTTCTGCTACTTAGATGGTTCTGAATCATCTTCAGTTATGATGCCATTACATTTTACTCCCAATTATGTGGCCCAGAACATGACTTCTGCTCAATTAGAAATGTTAGAATTATGAATAGACCAAAATGCTATGCAGCTCATGGAATTTGAATGAATACAGTTAGTTCTTACTGTAGAGTTTACCACAGTTAAAAGACATAATGAGGGGAAAAAAAACAACCCAACACTTCAAGTCAAAAATCAGCTCGAGAAACAGCCAGCTCATTTAAACCCACTATTCCACACAAAATCCTGTAAACTGCAGAAATGTACTATCTGACTTAAGTAAGTGTGCAGCAGATCAATTCATTAGCATTCAAAAATGATTTCTGATTCTTAGAGAATGTACCTTTGGAAGCTTCAAATACTTACTGTACATGATTGCAAATTCAGGATTACAAGCTCATGACAGTGATTTTGAATGTGTTTCAATGCTTCATCTTCTAACTGTATTCAGTAATTAAATTGGACATAGGAAAAGAAACAAGAAATTAAAAGCACAGAAAAGCAGCCCAAAGAATGTACACATCTTGCAATATTGAACAAAATACTATAACAAAAATGGTATTTTTTAATTCATGGAGATTTCAAAAAACCAAAATAAAATTTTATTCCTAAAGGATCACCCAAGCAATTATGTACCTGTGTGCAACCTCTAAGAAATAGAGCTTTTAGTCCACTACACCCTTTCACCAGTGCTTCAATACCATCCTTCGTAATCTGATCACACCAGGAAAGATTCAAATGTTCCAGATTTCTGCAACCCTCACTGGGAGAATTAAAAAAATACATAAAGTTAAATCCAGCCTTCAAATAGTCATAACAGTGGGAAACCCAAATTAAACACACTGTTAGAAATTAATGATAGCCAGTAGACTGTGCCAGGCCTCCACAGAAAAGTCATGAGAAAAGACCACACACAAACACCATAGTCTACACCCAAGAAGTCCTAGATACAGAATACAGCCAGTGCTGATTCACAATATTAAGGTTCAGCACCAATTTTTAAACTTTATTAAATGCTGAACAGCTCTTTAACCACTTTTCTTTAACACTGAACATGGAATCTTCTTACCTTAAGCCTTTTAAAGAACTGTTCGTGATGGCTACGCAAGATGTCAGATCCAGATGTTTCAGCTTGGAACAGAATCTGCTAAGACTGTAACACGTGCTGCAAAACAGCAGACACACTAAAAATACCTTCAGCTACTTCTTTTTCCAAATTTCCCCATCAATCAAAAAACCCCTTTGACTTACCTGTCAGTGATTTTTGTGCACCCATTCAGATTTAAGTGTTCTATGTTTCTGCAGTTCTGTGCAAAGGTCCTGAAACAGCAAGGAAAAGCTGAATTGATAGAATGTCCCAAGTGCGATGCAGTCACTGGAGCACACTCTGACCCGTACCTCCTCCCACCTTGGTGGAAAAGCCTGATCTCCAAGCCACAGAGTAATTTCAAAGTATGCCTCAAATACATCTGTCTCAGTGGTTGCTTTTTTCTTTTCTTACTGCAAGTTTTTGGTCTTAGGCAAGTGTTACCACTTGGGAAAGCTGGTTATTTCTGCCATATATAAGCCAGAACTTGCTTCAAATACCATAAAAACTAAAAATTCAAAGGGCATAAACAGAAAGCTTCAAGTGTCACATCAGATAAACATTAGGCTTCTGGGGAGAGCTTTTGCACATCTCATTACTGACAGGTAATGAGATGTGCAGGTCTTAATAAGGAGCTTGCTCCCACAGCAAATGGAAAGGGAGACACCTGGTACAATACCCAAGTGTGACCTAAGCCTATTGGACTACCAATGGCCAGCCCTGTAGGCTGCAAATTGCTTCTTTATTATTTTAGAAATTAAAAAGCATCAGTGTGCACTACTGGGTATGAACTTTAAGGATGATTGGAGCTATTATACTGCTGAGAGCCTGTATGTATCATTATACTAATTACCCTGAAGAAATACATAAACTTTCTTTTCATCTCTGCAAAGTAATATTTACAGCTGCATTGCATTTCAGAACACTGTTTTTATGCCCATGTTTCCTTCAACTGCATGGATTTTATTGGCAGGGGGGAAGGAAACACACAAAACCAGTTTTGTCTGGAGGCTTGCCCAGGTTAACTGATCCGACTACACACTCAGCTGGTAACAACTTTTGGCTCTCCAGCGTGGATTGAAAACAATGGAAAAAACCCCAGCAAGCAGTTATACTGGCAAGAGTTTCCACGTGAATTCTCAAAACAGCTATTCCAAAATTCATGTACTGGAGGGAGATTTACAATCAAGACACTTGTCAAATCACTTGGAAAGATGTTTCGCTCTGGAGGAACAGCAAGCTGCCTCTGAGATTAAAATGTGGGGCATATCCTGACAGACCTGCCACAAACATTCAGTGCTTACATGGCCAATACCTACATCAGTAATTGGCTATTTTACACAAAAGTTGATGTAGAAGAAGGATAAATAGAGAAATTAGTATCACCCACAAAACTAATGGATCTGGAAACAACTCAAGACAAATGGCCCTACAGGAAAAATCACTTTCAGAACAAGTATCTGAAAATTAGCACTGCATGAATTTACTCTAGAGACAAAAGTTAATGAATTGACTTAGTTAGTTATAAATTCTAGAAAATGCTACAGGTCACAGGACACTAGCTTAATGCCCACTGCTTAACAAAATCTTTGTGCTTATATGTGCAACCTGAGAATGGCCACACTACATCAGACTGAACATCATCCAGCCCAGGCTCTGGGGACAGAGGGAGAAAGCATAACTGCAAAAAGCCAGACCCCAAGCCCTCCTCCAAATGTTCCGTGAGCCCTAAAGCACTTATGGTTTAAGGACCCTTCAGCTGGAGGTAGGATCTTTGGGTTTAAACACTCAGAAATATCCAGAGGAACCTGGCTAAACAGTTTGCACTGGAAAAAGCTTATATAGATTCAAACATTCTTCT
Source organism: Coloeus monedula (assembly GCF_965178545.1). Taxonomy (NCBI): domain Eukaryota; kingdom Metazoa; phylum Chordata; class Aves; order Passeriformes; family Corvidae; genus Coloeus; species Coloeus monedula. The sequence goes on from NC_138781.1 coordinate 50,337,947, forward strand.
AGGAACAAACTGCACAGTTCAGTTCATATACTGTGTAAAAGAAGCATCATTGCTCTCTCTAGAGTCTCCCAAGATGTTCTTGTTGCCTGCGTGTTCTTATTTAGACCAAGACAAGAATCCCACGTCTTTCCTGAATTTGTAGGCACTCAGTTGTATCAGTCTTCATCCTTCCTCCTACTGCTAGGGTCACCTCTTGTCCAAACTAGATGACAAACTATAAAACAACCCCTAATCTTGATACTCTTACTATTGTAGGATGCCAGATCATAGACTGAAAACATTTTAACCACTTGAAAATGGAGCAATATCAACATAATCCTAATGGAAGAAAAAGACATGTTCCTGAAAAGCACAGCTTTCATTTCTTAGTTCATGCCTAGAAAATAAAAGAAGCTATCTTTTGATCTCAAGCCAAGGACTCATTTGGCCATTATTAAGGTATTTAGTACTTACCTAAGTATCCCATTTTGGTCATCACTCAGAAATACAAGCAAATGTAACAGTACTCTAATTGCATTTGGTATGGACATCAGGAAATAAGTGACGCCTCTGTCAAGGATTTTACTTACTTTAAAGAGGAGTCTCCAACACCAAGACATCCTCTCAGGCTAAGCTGTCGCAGGAACCCACCACATCTTTTCGATATATTTTCCACAACACGACCCTTAAACCAAATAAAAGGAAGATTTAGCTGAGCTTTATTCTGACATAATATTCTAACCAAATTAAAAATCCCAGGAGTTAAGACCAGCCCCAGCTGTACCCCATCAGAACTACAACTCTTTGAATTTCTTCTGCTACTTTAAGAAAGAATAGTTACATGTTGAGAATCTCCCCTCACATATAAGTGCTATTCAATTAAATCTTTAATTCTCTCTTTCTTCACTCACTCACACAGAGCTCAGCTTTTTGTCACAGCAGACCCTGCCTACTAAGACTACTAAAATGATCTTCAAGTTTTGTCAGATGTGTAAGGAACTGCCCCAGAGGTAGAATGGGAGGCTTGGCCACTCCTCAAGAGTCCCAGTCACTCCTACAGCATGCAAGTTTAAATTGCCCATGGAGACCTGAGTATGTCACGACAGACTTCAGTAAGTCCCTGTTTTACAGCTCCTGCCATTGGGATGGTTGCAATCAAAAGGTGCCAAACATCTTGATGAGAGAAGCAAAACCAGGACTAATACCTAACAGCACTGTGCATTTTTTTCTCTCCCTTTATTTTTTTGAATCTAAAAATACCTATAAAATTACAGGTCAGTGGATTTTTTGTTGTCATGTTGTTATATTTTATTGCCCTTCTCTAATACTAATGTCCTGGCCATCACTATGGGAAAATATTTTCTTATCAGAGCCTGTTTCTTGGTCCGTAAGTAACATTGCTTATATTATCGCTCAGAGGAATTTACACCAAAACAAACAAACTGAAAATCATATCTTTTTTAAAGTATTTCAATTAATCAGAATTATTGCTCAGCAAAAGCCAAATACTTTTACTGTAAGGATAAATTCTTTCATGAACAAGATACAATGCAAGTTAAATTTACATTGCAGAAAAAAACAAACCCTAAAAAATTATTCAAAGAAAATGCAAACGAATAGTGAGAAGTTTTCCCAAACCCATTTATTTCTTTAATCATGTAAAACCTCTCAAGAAGACAACTTTAGTGCATTCAAATGCAGTTAGCTGTTTGAGTAATTTGTCACTCAAAAGCTAGTTTTTCAACCTACCCCAGCTTACAATTGGTTCCACAGACCAAGAAATCCTAAGGTACATTTAAATTCAAGATCACACATCTTTGATAGAAAAGAAACACTTTTCATAGGGTTTCCCCTTCCGCCCACTTTATTCTCTACCATATGAGGTCTCAAATACAGAAAATTTCACAAAACCTGATTTTGCATTATTTGATATTCTCAGATCAAGTACTATCTGAAAAATCTCCAGAAAGTCCAACTGAGCACCAAGTTGTCAAATACAATTAGCAGCTTTTACCTGTCCTAAATCCATAGACAAAAAAATATGCTACTAAAACAGCTAAACAGAGATCTTGGACACCAAATGTGAAGCTGTAATTTGTTTTAGAGCTGATCTGTGTAATAATTTCTAATTGAACACACTCTTATGAGTAAATTTAAGGGGTTTATATTACAAATGTACTTAAATATAATACACTGAAGTAACTGAATTGCTCCAAACCACAATAGCTTTTTATAGCAAAAGAAGATCATAACTTAATTTCCTTCTTCCTGAATCCCATGCTACAAATATAGCATCTCAGAGGGCAATACCACTAGGTAAAATATATGACAAAAATATTGAAAACTTGAAAATACAATACTGTGTTTCTAAATACCAAAATGATTGCAGACACAGAAAAGGCCTATCAACAGAAGACCTGTGGAGTTTTTCTTCATTTCTTAGCAAATGAGGAACATAAGCTTTTTAAAAGCAACTGAAAATATGACACTAAAGCTGTAAGTCTTCTTTGACAGATGCCAAAAATCTTTCTCCTACCTCTGCAAGATCCTCTTGTTTAAGGTGAGTAGAGCACCGGAGTTGGCAATAAAGTTTTAAAAGAGCAGTTAAAAAAATTTACCCTCTATGTTACCGTAAAGCTTTAGGAACAGTCTGTACCATGGTTAGCAAAATACAGCAAATTAAACACATCTGGATTTTATTCATGCAACTAAGAAGCTAAAACATAAAATACAGAAAGAGATCTATTATTGTAGTCTAAATATAATTTGTATCAAACAACAAATAATAAACCAGTTCAGATTGAATCAAGTAATTGTTGTTCCCCACTGATTTTTCTCTTCATTTTCAGACGTCTTATTTTATTTTGTTATGCACATCTACAATAGCATTAATCGAGACATGCTTTTCTTACAGAAGACAAGTGTGCCCTAAAACCTTTCATTATATACTGGAAAGGACTTTACTTCACATGTACCTGTATTTCACACAAGGTTCAAACCTTATAAAACAAATGGTCATAAAATGGTAATCAGAAACACACCAAATCAAATCTAGGCAAGTCTACAGCAAGAAAAGTTGTTCAGCACTTTAGTGCTTTAATCTTCAAATCTTATAGCCAAGTGCCCAGTGAGCTTCCAGCACTAGATGGCCCCCTCACAGAGAGATTTGGGATCAGGAACAAAACTATCCTCTGGATTGTAAAAGTGATTCCAAGAATCTCACTCCATCCAGAGGGACCGTTTACACCTTTCTGTTCTGGAAATGAGCAGGTTTGAATTTCTAGAGCTCTATATATAGATGATAAATAAAAATCATATGATACACAGCTCGCAACCAAAACTGAAACACTCATCCAGAAAAAAGAAAAAAAACCAAGAAGGCAAATACAGATTCTTTTTCATTTGCTCCTTCACAGTATTATTTTCTTGAACTTAGTCTTTAAAATGTGTGAACACAAGCAGAGTCTGTGGGGCACTCAAAATGCTCTTAAACATCTCCATAGGAATGAAAAATACCCTAAAAATGAAAAGGATACTAACCTCTATATCTGTTTGAAAGTTAAAGAGGTCTATTCTTTGCCAATTGCTTCCATCCAGCGCTAAAACATTCCATGCCTACAGAAAACAAATACAGTTTATTTATTACCTCCACTGCCTGCTCCCCTCATTTTCCTCTCAGTAATGCAAATATTACAAACTAGACAATTTCAGGTAGCATTAAAAAAAAAAACAAAAAAAATTGCAGGTATTAGTAGTCATACAGTACCAACTAGCTAAAAACATAGAAATTGCAGAAATTAATCTCAAATCTCCTAGATGGATGATACTTCAAAGGCTAACTTGTGGCTACAAAACATACTGGAAAGCAAGGTATTAAATGTGAAGTACATACACAGAAAGACTGAATCCTTCATTCTTAAAAAGCTTTTGTAAAATAGTCTAATGAGTTACATTTGCTAGATCTATATGGAAAAAAGTAGCTGCAGATGAGATTCCTTTCAATAAAACCACAGTTCCTCAACCTTACTAGTTACTATTCTGAGAAAACAGAAACCATTCAGAAAACTGCTGACTTTCCGCTATTAGGACCAGGCCTTTCCTTTACACGTGCTAAGTTACATGTACGTGTTTGAGAGCTTGTCCTTCACTGTTGAAGCAATAGTTGTTCAAAGAAAAGGAAAATAAAAAAGCCAGAGAAACACAAATATATGCAGAAAATCAGAAAAAAAAAAGAATACTGCATACAGCTGACTAGTAGTTTTCAGAGAAAGATACAATTTATTCAATCACTTTGGTTTTCTTATGCAGTTTTGTGGGTTTTAGATGAAACCTGATGTTACCTGACTCACAAGACTTACTGAAGTTGCAGGACAGGGTGATATGGGTATAGGAACAAAAAAATTATATACTTAATTATACATTAAAACAAACAAACAAAAAACCAATTAAACCCCAAACCGAACCCAGCTATAAGAAAGGAAGAAAAATATGAAATAAAGTCCATTCATGTTGTATAATAATATAGTTCACTGTACACAGTTGATGTAGAAACAGAATACTATTCATTGTATTTCAAGAAAAAAAAATGAAGACAAGCTAAACATAAAAACTTACTTAGCATGCCTTCTCTAATATCTTGTGTGTGCCTTTTTCCTCTACTGGTAGTCTATCTACTTAACACCTTTCGTACTTGGCAAGGAAATGATGGATGTACTTCTTAGACACATGGTGCACATTAACCAAACTACATGGAATTTTAAGCAGCAAATACGCCTGAAAAATAATGTTATACAGCCACATGCTTTATAAAAAGCAAATGCCATCATGCCCAACTGGGCTTAATCCCTTCTCCAGATACAGAGCATACACAACTGGATATCGTTTCCATAGCCTTTAGACAGAAGTCCTGTACACAGCAACTAAGTCCACATCTAAATGCAAAACTGGGACCACTGTTAATTTGCTTTAATAAACTAAGAGACTCAGAAAACAACTTTTTTTTTTTTTTTTTTTACAGGAAGCAGATTGCAATGAATCCCATTATTTGTATGTAATTAAGAGAATAGCACCCCAAGGAACAACACAAAAACCCCAACAGAAATACATACCTTGGAAACTTGTGCACAGCGACACAAAGTAACTATGTCCAAGAAAGAAAATATTCTAGAAAGAAAGGAAAACAACTACAATTAAAATGTTTAATTATAAATTTGGACTAATACATGAATCCACAGTTCTGGAATTCTATGGAAAGACATCAGTTACACAAGAAGCAAATTAAATGCTATATGAGTGTTTTACCAAATTATTTTTGCTAATTGAGACTTACAGAATAATATCAAAGCTATCATCTAAAGACAGTCAACACCAACATATGAGAACCCAGCAGGTGCTGCTTCTGAAAATCTATTTTCTGTTCCCTCTCCCCTCTCTCTACTATAACAAATAATTTTTTTCTTCTTAATTCAGAGAAACTAGCTTATATTCCTTTAATTGTGCTACAATTAAAGAAATAACTTACACAATACAGATGAAGATTTCAGAGGTTGGTGAAGAGTAAGAAATAGATGACCACACATAGATAAATCCAAGGTCAAGAATTTATGTATTAATACAAGGGACAATGACCCAAGTTCTGAAAGGGTTTCACAGTGACTACCTAGTCTAACACAGTACCTCTCTTTAAAATTTACTCTACAAGAAACAACTACAGCTGAAAATTCAGATTTACTATTCTGATCATGGAACCAATTTCTGAGGGTTGTCAACTCGTAATAGTTTACAGAAAGAAATTTTTGACTGTCAAAATGAATTTTGCTAAATACCATTTCTAAACATCAATGAAATTGGTTCAATGGATGTTCTCAGTGAAAAAGAAATCATTAGCTTAAGCATAAAATATAGACCTTATTCAAAAATAATTTTCTATTACAGAGAATGAAAGCTATGAAATATATGAGAGATGTTCCTGTAATTCACTGATAAACTGCTACCTGCTTGCCAAGGAACTTTTTCAGTCATTAAAACAATGAACAGTAATAAGAAGAATTTCATATTATAGTGAGATGTTAACATTGAGGAGGAAACAACTGGTAAGAGATGCTGAATTTAATCACATAGCATTCTGGTTACTGTTCTTCAAATGAAAATCTGAAGCTAGAGCTCAAAATGGATGCCTACATCTTAAGCACTGTGATTTTTAGCTGTGGTAAGAGCAAAAAAACGTAATGGAAGTACTTCTTAAACGTAACAACCTTTTGGACATTTACTATGATCACTTCAGATAGTAGTCTTCCAATATTTCATTCGACACCTGGAAATTCTTTCTCTTTTCTACCATGCAGTAATAAATTTTCTCAAAAAAACTAATAGCCAAGCAAACAGAAGGACAGATGTTTTCAGAAGCTATGAAACAGTTTATAAAACATTTATTTTGATAGCATCTATTCTGACATTTGAACACCCTTTCTGAGGCCTGTCCACTTTAGGAAACTTAGTGGCATTTCAGGCACAAAGTACACAGTTAATGTGCTCAGAAAATCTCTGGAGTGTTCAGATAAACACTGAAAAGTGTTCTCTCTCTTTTAAGAGCAGCATAAACATCAGTGACCCACCAGGAACCCTCTTCTGAAATCACCTTTCTCCCTGCCATAAGGGAAATGTCAGCAGGTGACAGTGTGGAGACTACACAAGAGAGCTGCAAACGCTTCTTGGCTTGCAGAAGCTTCCTCATAGAACCACTGTGCGAGTGGAACCTGAGGGTTATCTCAGATTTACAGAAGCACAAAAGACAGATTTCCACGTTATTTGTAACAAAGAAAGAACTTGTGACACAATACTCTTGCCTAAGAACGTGACATGTTTTAGAAGTGAGGTATCCAGTTCTACTGAACTAAGAAACAACAGAAGAAACTGTAAGATGTTGAAGAAAGGGTATTTTATACACCCCCACCACTCTGAGTTGTCTGGCAGTCTGTCTTCGTTTTATTGTTTATTGATGTTAAGAGATTAACGCTGATGCATGATTTCTGTGAAAAAAAAAGTAAATTAAAACCAAATGGAGAGCAGATGTATTTATTTTTGCTTCATTCTGTAAGAAGTGACTTTTCAAAAAGTCAAAGACTGAAAGTGGTTATTCTATGTTATGAGAAGAAATATTTTAGTAAGTGTAAACACTTGTGATGTTTTTAGGGTTGGGGTTTTTTTTGTTCTAGAGAAGAAACTTTCCTGCAAGGCAGCCCAAGCTGTCCCCATCAAAACAGGTAACAACATTAAGATGCATTATCAGCAAGCAAAAGCTCAATTATTACCTTTCACTTAAACAGTACAGTAGGCAAGAGATGCCAGCAAATAATTTTATAATTCCAATGAGGCATCTTGCACACATGCTCAAAAACACTTTTTTTCCATGCTTTTCTATTTATTTACCCCCTATAGTACAGTCTTGCACAGGTACCACTAACACACACTCGCTTGTCTCCTTGCAGTCCCACAGAATTACTAGCAAATCCTTACCAGTCAGGAAAACTAGCCAAGAGGCACAAGACTCTCAGGTTTAAAGTCATTTAAAGTCTTTAAAAGACTTCAGAGTGTTTAAAGACTTTAAATGCAACCAAAAAACTGAGATGGAAACACTGACATTGTCAATCATCTGTCAGTGTCAGACACTGACATTGTCTGGCACTTGGATGAAGGACCATCAGCAGCAGGCACTTACAATTTTAAAAAGTGGAAAAAACTACCAAGCAGGGCAGCTGCTGGTTGTATAGCACTTCTGTCCTCTATGACCACAGCTACAGAGGTGGAAGCTAATGCAGCCAGCAGCAGGATTCATTTCCACTTCAGTCTTTGGCATGTATTAATACAAGGAAATGGAAATTGAATTAATAAATTCACAGTAATATTTAGGATCATCTATTCCGGTTTCTAGTATCCCAGACTACTCAATTCTCCATAGTAAGCCTGTATTGAGCTCAAGAAGGAAAATACACTTACCAACACTTGGAGCCCTTCAAGCCTTTTCATCCCTAGGCACACACCACTCTGGACACGTGGCTCATGAGTTTGGCCTTGGAGACCTTTCAACATTAACAGCACACGTGAGTGTCATGCCAAAGGCACAAACAGTTGTACAAGCTCAGAGTTCCTCAACTCCCTCATGGCAAACTTGCATTTGGCTAAAGCCTAACTTACAGAAAAGAGTCTATTCTTTATTTGAAAGCCTTTAAGACATGGAAAATCATCACCTTCTCTGGTAGTTTGTTCCACTGGTTAATCACTCTGTCAAAATGTTTCCCTTATTTCCAAGGTGAATGTCTGACTTCCAGCTCTACACTGTTTTCTACTTTTCTTCACCAAATTAAAGAGTGCTTTAGCAGTTCATACTTTCTCCTCACCGAGTTTAAAAGCCACTTATCATGTCATCTTTAATTCCTATTTTAACAGTCGTTTTACTTTAGTTCTGTAAATCTCCTTTTCTCTGCCCATTATTTTTTCAGCATGTTTCTTCAAATGTAGACATCAGAAGCATGTGCAGCATTAAAAAAATTTATTATTATCAAAAAAGCTGTACACAGACATGAAGTATGATTTCCCTAACCCCATTTTCAATGCCATTTCAGGCCATTGTAGCAGCCTTTCAGACACAGCATCAGACAAGAATCTTACAGTATCTCACCCATTTCACCACCACACCCTGTTCTGGGAGTACACAGCCCAGGCCACAGCTCTTTCTGTAGCATTCCTTACTCCTGTGTATTTATCCATGTAAAATTAATCTGTAAAATTAATCTTGTTTGAACACACACTATTTATCATGCTATTCATGAAATTCCTTAGGAGTGCCATGTCTTCATAAGGATTAACCATTACAGCTCCTCTGTGTCACCTATAAATTAATCCCTTTAACATGCACTGATAAACTGCACACACACACTGTTCACTTTTAAAATTAAAACACCACACGTTAGAAGCCAAATGTGTAAGTAGAAACATGTAATTTTGGTTGGCAAAGCCTACCAAATTTTTAATTTCAAAGAATGATATTGTCAAATGACTTATTTTCCAGAAAACCAAAACAAAAATTTTTCCACTGCATACTGAATAGGAGGCTAGATTTCTGGTCATCTCTCTCTTGCCTGCTTAAAAGTGTTGCAGTTAGGATTCATATTCTAGTCTGGAATTTTCTTGATACCCAAGACTCACAAAAACTCAGCATAAGAGAGCCACAGACCTTCTAGGTCACCTTTTTGAGGCATTTTCACTGCAATTTATATGGTTCTGCCAACAAGCATTGATGATCTACTATCTCCATCATCTTCCCATGTATTTCCACATGTGCTTCATTATTCCCTTGTGCTTAAACAGACTGTCCAATGTCTTTCCAAACACAGAGACAGCTGACTCCTAACATTGTTTCCTTCCCCAAGGAGCCACAGAAAGAAACAGCTATTTCTCAAAACCCCAGCACTGTACGGTGTACCTCCTACAGAGAGAGAAATGAAATTGTGCAAGAGTCAAACTGCTTCTCTCTTGCTTTTGTAAGGCCCTTCCAAAGTTGACTACCTGAAGAATCAGCTTTTGAAGTAATGGCCTGGCAATTACTAGTTTTAAATATTTTGATACAATGCTATAAGGATTGATAAAAAGTGGATAACAAGATGCATGCAGTGAGCACCACACACAGATACTTGACTTCCTAGAAATTTTGGCCCTACCCCCAAAATTTGGTATGACAGAAACACCTGGTAATTTCTAAAAACCTTAAACAAAAACCTAAGATACGGTTTTGTGTATAACTGACTTGCAAGTGTAATTCCACTTCAGAACTTCTGTTTTTCATTTTCAAACTTTATCAACATTAAAACCAAATAAGGATGAGAAAGGCCTCACTGAAGACAGCACATCAACTAGATAACCTGCTTAGAAGATCCTTTCAACTCTACCACACTATCCAGTTGTTACAAAACACACACACAACAAATCTATTATGCCTTCCCCATTTTAGACTACAGATTTCTTACTGATTTCTACAATTCCTTGCATAGCAAATCCGTTCACATTAATGTCCTTCGCATGCAATATGGAAGAGTAAAGCCTACACGCATGGAAAAGTATCACAGAGAGACAAAGTACATTGACTCACCTAATGTTTGACCTTCCAGGTCAATTATTAAAAACAAATCCCTTTTCACTGCAGATGAGCTGTTTTGTAACATGAAGCACTTAAACTAGAAACTCCAAAAGTTTCCAGTAATTTAACCCTGCAGCTTCCACTTGTAAACAACTCAGGTCTTTCTCCGCTGATCTCCATAGCAAGTCTTTCAGTAACAAATGTGGCATCAAAAAACACTTCTTTACAAGCCAAACTCCTTTTCTTTCCCCAAGGTACTCACTGCGACAGAACATTGGCATAACTATTGGCAGTTGCAAAATGCCAGGCTGACTAAAGGATGCTTCACATCTATTTTCATTTGAAGCAGAAATCAGCTTTTTCTACAAACAATCAGCTTTGCTGGATTCATTTTACTGAGGGCAGCATCTAACTTTTTATGGTCTATATGTTACTTGCAAGACAAATGGATCATATTACTCATTCTTTAAAAATAAGTTTTACTTATTTGTAAAGTATGACCATGTATAAGTCAACAGGAACCTTTTCAGATACTCACAGTATCTGAAACAAAATGTCCAATAATAAATTCAAGCAGGGCCAGTTCCGTTTAATTTTCCGGCCTCAGTTAGTCTATAATTTTTTAGTGTAGATTTTACTTTTATGAAGTGATTTTATGAAGTACAAATTTGGCAACTACAACAGATCTTATTAAATAAAAGAAGTCAGCCTAATGATTAGTTCACAGTGGTTTAATTTGCAGCCCACAGTCCTAATCCAACCTTCTGGCCATTCCAACTATCCTACAGTCTATTTTTCCCCATGAGTGAAGGGATTATAATGTGGGTACCAAACAGCCAAAAATCCACTATACCCACCGTGCACATTAGTGGCTGGGTAGAGATGTGGATGAATAGCATGATGAACTGGTGACATGCAGCCTAGGGATGTTCCATAAACCAAGATCATTACTGCCATAGATGTTATGTGCTTTGCTTAATTGCTGGAGAAGGATTCAGTAGACTTGATCCAATCTGCAGCTCTGCTACTGGCCTGGAAGATGATCTTGAAGAAAAGACTTCTCTTCCTGATGCCTGTGTCTGCATCACGAACACAGAGATAATGCTTACCTCTCCTGTAAATACTTCATGAATTACAGACCAGAAAAGTCTAGGTATTTTTATGTATGGCTTTCTACTTAAACCGTCCAGCACCAATATTCAATTTTTTTTTTTCTTTTTAGAAAGTAAAGAGTATTTTTTCACTGCCTTTTATTCTTCGATGGCACTTTTCACATGGAAATGAGGAAGAATATTTCCCCCTCTGCCTCCCATAGCTCCATATAAAAAGTGGTCTTCACTATATCACTAATACTTCTGAACATTTAGTTCTGATAATGAGCGAATTAAGAGACTGAGTTTCAATAAACTCCAGTTTCAAGGTAAATAAAGCTCTAAATTGAATTAAGTCTTCATTAAATATGAGATTCCAAAAAGAGGTTTAGTAGCAAATAAAAGAAAAACAAAATGAAACAAAATAAATGGTAAAGTACAATTCCACGGATTGTGTAAGTCATTGCTGTATCCCCTTTAGCTGTTACTCCTGCTTCAAATGCTTATTTACTATTGTTTGTTCCAGTGTGACTAATCCTTTGTCACAAGCATGTTCTTACTGAGAGATAATACCTGTAACTTGAACCAAGTAAAGCTTAAGCACTCCATTTATAAGGAAGCCCCAATTGTTCAAGCAGAAACATTAAAGAAAATATTTCTTTTCAAAATTCACAAATCTAACTTGGTACCTTGACACAATAAAACCCCTCTTCCACTCCCAAATCTCCTCTCCCTCATTAACACAGCATACAAGAGCACTAGTGTGCAATTTTCTGCCTCTGTTCTTCAAGCCTCTCACTCATATTTTTAAAGGAATTCCATCTGAAATATTGCTGCCCAAAACATTCCACTTTGAGCTTACACTGGCACTTGCTTGTGAATAAAACCAAACCACTTAAACCTACTAAATAGAGGATGGCAGCTACCTACTCCAATTTCAAAAGGCCAAACTGAATTGTTCATATAATCATTTGCAAATGTTTAGCATCTCATACAAAGAGGCCAGAAAATGCGTACAAAGTGCCGACTGGTGAGGCAAAGAACTGAAAAATATAAACTTGCATCTGGAACTGATCTTCGTAAGAATTTCATAAGCAGACAAACAATGCATGTAGCAGTATTAAAAAAAAAGGTGAACATGAGACCTTCTCCACATTCTGAAGCGATATGCTGACCACCAAGCATTGATTGAGTCTTTAGTTTCCTCAGGCAGACCCCAAGTTCTGTCCTGAATACAAGATAAGTCACTGGAGAGTTTTAGAACCCTATCCCTCTTCAGAATAAAAGGATATTTTTCTAACAGAAGATGATTAACCAGAAGATGGAAACTTGTTGCAATGTTTGTGTATATTTGAAGTTAGATACACTACCTTGAACTCTGAAGATACAGAAAAACTAAATGACTATACATTGTAACACTACATAAATCATGCTAAAACAAAAATAGCATTGATAATATATTATTTCTTAAATTGCTGCTGAAGAACGTAAGGTTTCTGAAAGAACCCAGTATATCTTATATAGACCTAAAATAACTATAATTCTGTTGTTGGCTGAAGACCAAAATATTTAACTAATTTCCAAAGGCTTTATCTTGTCCATGACCTGTGCCTGTGGCTCATTCAGATCACTTACTCACTTGACTTTCTGAACAGTTTTGGAGGTAAGGACCACAGGAAATGAATATATGATTCCACAGAAGTGAGTCAGGATTTGATACTATGCTGTCATCAGATGCATTGTTTCTGCTTGCTTCTTGTCAATGTTAGTCTCCACATTTCTAGTTAGCCAACATTTAAAGGATACTTACACTATATTGAATAGTGTCAGTTAGTGCTGCTCTGCGCTAAATCTTTGGACAGATGCATTTCAGGCATTCTAAATTAAAAGACTTAATGAAAATTACTTGTATGAGGCACTATTAGAATTTGCTTTACAAAAGTCATAGATTTGCGAAAATATACAGAAGTCTTACTTTCATAAGAAACTCCTATACAATAACTTCAGTTCATAATCTGTATGAATAGTTTATATACTTGTATCAATTTGAACTCTAAATAGTTAAACTGTAGTTGTTTGGCAGACTACTATAGGGGACTTTGAAGACTTGCAAAACACTCTAAAATCAAAATAAAATATTGCATGTGCATTATAGAACTGGAACGTTTCCCTGAGACTGTCAAACACTAAACAGCAGTCTCAGCTATTCAGGGTGAAATATTTCCTCATTTAATTATACAAATCCTTGTAGTGGGGAAAATGAATCATGTCTGAGATGACAGATTGTTTTTTCCTTTCCCCTTCAAAACACATATATTGTTTTTCTGCTTACAAAATTCTTACCAATCAAGAACTGCTCCAGACAAAAGTTTTATATTTTTCATTTTTTTGACTCACTAGTCAGTACTCTGTATGCTAAGATAGAGCAGCCAAATTTTACACAATTTTGGGCCCTCCAAGTACCTCCAGGACCTAGATAAGAAATACCCATGGCATTATGACAATTTCTTATGGTAGTCTTTGCTGTATTTCTTATTTATTTCCCCCACATTCAAGCACACAGATGGTAAAGCATCACTTCAAATATATCAAATACTGTGTTTGACTTCACCAGGTTTAAGGTTACAGTAACTTTTTCTCTACAACAATGAACACACTAAAAGCCGAGCAAAAAGCAGTGTGCAGTAATAAAAACAAAGAATAGAAACATGAAAACTTATACTTCGTGATTAAACTCACAAGCTGCACGTTCCTGCCTACAAGAAGAGCTGCTGCTGGAACACCACTCCTGGACTCCTCTCCTAGTTTCAGTCCCAAAACTTTGCTTATCATCTTCTAAATCTAATTGGTCACTCAAATTTTGAGACTGATGGCTAAGATCTATTCCTGAGTACATGCACTCAAAAAGTATGGTTTAGAGCAGAACTCACAATCGTTTCTATATTTGCGGTACAATTTATGAAGTTGGTACTTTGTAGGCAGAAAGGAACTGAAAGTAGTTTAAGTGGCAGAAAGGAACAAACATCTCTGTTCTCTAAGCTTACCATTTTTGTGAAAAAAAGTAGAGAACATTAGCAGTTAAAATACAAATGAACAAATGCTATCTATCTTTCTACATGCCAAAAATAGTGGCTGTATCTCCCTTTTCAAAAGTGCATTATCGCTTTTTATCAAGCACCAAAAAAAAAAAAAAAGGAAGAAAAAGCTGTTGTCAGAGCATTCTAACATTAATTACATACACTTCATTTTTTTTTTTGTTTCAAATTATTTTCAAATTCACACTGTAACTGCAATAATCCATTTTTCTAGGGTTTTTCCCCAGCAATTTACATGAATCAAAAACAAAGATGAGCCACTTAAAGGCTGTGACGTCTTACTAGAAAAGTTACCATTAAAACTGTATTGGCCTGACTTGATTTCTGATTCTTCTGGTGACAGATATGGGTTTATGAATTTCAGACACCAATGCAATTCTACAATGAATGTTCTGTATATTCAATTGATGCTTTCCCCTAACACACAGGCTAAGAAAAAAAATTAAGCTACAATCATCCAAAAACTGTTTAAATGACATGATTTATAACACCACCACACAATTCTTACTTAAACACTATACAACTGAGCATTTATTCTTGCAATATGTAATAGCAGAGGGGAAAGAGCATTCCTTGCCAACTGGCAAACTAATAGCACTGCAACAGCTAACAGGGGTGATAATTTTTCCTTTAGCCTGAATACTAAAAAAGAGTTTTTAGAAGCAGACTGTTTCTTTCACAGGTAAAAATATACTCCAATACTACCAATAAAAATAAATGTCCATAAACAAGAAAAAGTTACAAATTAAATAACTCCCTCTCTCCACTCAAACTATACTACCAACCTCAAAGTATAACTGGCCCCTGCAAACAACGGTCTTCTTCAAAACCAACACTATCCATATTAATCAGAAATCCTCTTCCTCCTCTGCCCAGTTATCTGAGCAAGAACAAATAATCTCTGGTTTCTTATACTTTCAAATGAGTTCTGTGCCTGAGAAGCTGGGGGTCTCAATCATTTATTTACAAGCATGGTAGATACTCCACAGAAAATGTGCAACAAACATGACACTGGCTTGAAAACCTTCCAATATAATTCTGGTTGTTACATTAGTAATAGTAATAGTAATTGCAATCATAATATTAATAATGATGATGATGATGATGATGAACTGCAGTAAAAGACCAAGGACTTACTTTGTTCAACTTTAGAGTACGCAAGTATAGCAACACTATTTTATGAATAAATTTCAAAGTGGTTTTATTCCGTCTACCATCAAGAAGTTTTTCAATTTTAGAGAAAAAAACTGGATTGATTGCTTGTTATAGCCAGATTACGTAAATTTAAATACTCAATGCAAACGAGAACAAGACCAATTCTGACAACAGAAGAAACTGTGTTTACATTTAATTTCCATATATTTGTAACAAGCTATTAATCACTTTTTTTCCACAAGCCCAACAGAGTTTTTTTTAAAGAGGGCTGTAGTGCTTTCTAACAGTTTTCATACATATCTGATACAAGCAAACTGCAAACTAAGTGCATTTGATGACACTTTCTGTGGTGTTTACTACTCAGCTCCAGCTCTGTGAGCAAAATGTTTCCACTGCAACTGGTCTACTCTCCTTTTAATTAAAAGGTAGACTGCATAGCTAATAAAGGAAAAATAATTAGAATATTAATTACACTCAGTGCAGCAATATTTAAGCTCTCCTGTCATAACCATAGGGCAAGACAATTTTAAAACATGTTGCAGCGTTAGCACATACTGTTTCAGGAGTCGAAAGGCATTCAGACTCAGTCTTGCAAAAGCCTTTACATGCAGGCTCATAAAACAAATTCCCCACTGATAAACCTTTAGAGAGGCAGGTCTGTGCCCTGAAACTTCCTTAGGTATCTACACTCTGCAGGGTTGAGAACCCAGCTGCATGTCCCTCTCTCTAACATGCTCTGCCATTGGCCTTGTGAGTTTGTCCCTGCAGCAGTACAATTTCAAATGGAGGTTTACAGAGCACCTCTCCCACCCATTCCCTTCCACTCCATTCCAAAACCCTGGTGATCAGTACAATCTTGTGGGTATAGTGAAATACGCACTTTATTTCTCTCTGGCAGAGCAAACCCAGTTCCAGCATTCAGCATGAGATCATCATGTTCTTTATTGAGAAAGCTGACAGTCCCAGTTCAGTTTCTCAGATCATCAACTCTTCTAGCTACATCTGCAACACTACTTTGGTAAATCAAATTGCAACTGCAAAAAGGACATATGTGCACAAAAAATAGATGGTTGGCTGAATCAGTTCCGCGTATGCTTGGCCTGGGATATTTTTTGTTGCTGTTCCAGCCCCACAAAGCCTTTAAACTGTGCAAAAGGCTTCTTTAGACACTGCCATAACAGCGTAGTGGCAGGGATGTAGTAGCTGCACCACTTCCTCAGTTGGTCAAATCCAAGATAAGCCTACACATCCTTCAAGTTGCTTTGTAAGAAGTTATCTTGAATATAAGAACAAACAGCTAAGCCACTGGTAGAGCCTAATTACTTTGACTTGTTTGTGGGTTTTCTCCTGCTGAATTCTTTAAAATCAGAGAATCACAGAATGGGTCAGGTTGGAAGGGACCACAGTGGGTCATCTGGTCCAACCTCCCTGCTCAGACAGGGTCATCCTGAAGCCCATGGCACAGAATTGCATCCAGATGGTTCTTGAACATCTCCAGTGAGGGAGACTCCACAACCTCTTCAGGCAATCTGCGCCAGTGCTTGGTCACCCTCATAGAAAAGAAGTGGAACTTCCTGTGTTCCAGTTTATGCCCGTTGCCTCTTGTCCTATTGTTGGGCACCACTGAGAAGTGCCTGGCTCCATCCTCTTGGCACCCTCCTTTCAGGTATAGATAAACATTGATGAGGGCTCCTCTCAGTCATCTCCTTTTGAGGCTGAACAGGCCCAACTCCCTCAGCCTCTCTCATAAGAAAGATGCTGCAAAAGAAGATGTCCTTACTATCTCAGTGCATGATACTTTTCACTGCCTACACCATATCAACAAATTCTGTTCAATTACATAAATCAGATACTTAGCATCCATAACAGTGAAAAGGACACTAATTTCCACAAATATTGGGAGAGTTGTAATGTTAGAAAATAAGTGCTTGCAGATCATGATTTTTAGCTAAGGAGGCAACATCCTACATTGACTTTTATCTTGTGGTTCGTGTGTGGCATTGAGTGCAACAAAGCAAATGTATGAGAATTTCTGTTCAGGGCATCATTCAGTGATGTGTCTCTTTTAATCACATTTTCTAAACAGTTCTAAGAGTCTAATTTACAGACTGCCACCATAAGGAATGTTTCTCAACAAAAATGAAAAACCTTTTGAAATTCAATTCCTTCCAACAGTCTGCTTTTTTAATACATTGAGAAAGCATTGTGATAGGCACAATGTTTTCAGGAGCATTTTCTTTGGGCACAAGATGCAAAATACCATTGAGACATTCTTGCACTTCAGATCAGACCGGAAGCAATGACATACATGCAAGCTGACCCAAGCATCTCTTCAGTATATCAAGAAAAAATCATCAGCTCAATTTTAATAACACCACACTTAAAACTGTAATTGCACCATCGCAAGTGAACTTTTTTTTCCTTTTTTTTCTTTCACCTTAAGGAGTAGTCAATAACAAAACCTCTATGTAGGTACAGAAGACGTTGCTGACCTGGTTCAGTTCCAGCTCTGAAGTGGCCACATCCAACCAAGCAATAGCTCCACATTTGGCAGCTGATTTATACTTTGCTTGAAATCAACTTCCAACCATATGAGAGCATGAGACATCCATCAGCCATGGGCTGAACTTACGGATCTTGGAGTTCTAGGTAACTTTTGCAAAGATGATCTACTTATCAGCAAGCTGATAAAATTTATGAGTAACCCAATGACTACAATAAGAAAGATCCCTCTGTTGGTTCTACCTTATATAACACAGACTGCCAGTAATGGTAATAGATAGAGCTTTTCACTGCAGTGACTTTTTTGGAAGTTCTGACATCGAATTAGTATTTTATTTTGTTATAATAAAGTTCACGGCACAAAGAGTGAACTACAGAGAATTAGGCTCTTCAGACAGATATAAAAGCTTGTGCAGTGTGGAAGAGCTGACTACTTGGTACACCAAAGTTTTTTGGACATTTTATTTCACTTCTTGACATGCAAGTCAAAAATCACAATTAAATGGCATCTTCCACGGTATAGTATAATTTGAACACATTAAAACAAATCAAAGCAACAAGTTCAAGAATTCCAAGAATTAAATCAGATGTGTTATTATTTATTTCAAGAGGATTTAAGAAAGAATGAATAGCACTTGATAGCTTGTAAGACACGTAAGCAACATACAATCCTCAGGTTTTTACTCCTTACAATGTTATGTAGAATTACCTTAACAGAAGTTCTTTGGGTAGTTTTTTGTTAATAAGGGCTTCATCATTATTTGAGAAAACCTAGAAACAGAAAGAAAAAACACTATTTTAAAAACCAACAAGTAAAACATCTTTTAAAGAGGCTACTCACCTTCTACTTAGGCGCTTAATTCTCTTAAATTACCGTTAATATCAAGTTTTCAACATGTTAGTTGTCAATACTATAAAATTATTTCAGTGTACAAAATAAAGCCACACCCCCACATATACCTGCTCTTCCCTAGTGCTAAGATTTAACCACACAAAATTTGTGGAGCAACTTAATAATCATTAAACAAGCACACTTAACACTCCACAAAGAAGTATTTTAAGCAGTAGTGAAACTTCAAGCAATAGCAAGCACATACAAACACACACTGGCTGCACAGTCCTAAAACTGTCCCATTACAGAAAACGAACTGGACATTTCCAGGTATTCAGGTCATCCCCCCTTTTGCACTGTCTACAGTGCAAATACTTTGGCCCACATATGTGAACACAGGTAAAATATAACTATCTACACATTTAAAAAATTTAGTGCCACAGATAGGGCAGCAGCTGCTATATAAGCAAAGCAAGCATGTCAAGAAATCCTACAAGAAAAACTGAAAATACCTCTCACCCAAACTTCATATTATTGATACATATCCTAAGGAAAAAAAAAAAAAGAGACTAGAAGAAAATGCCCAAGGAAAAAAGCAGGCAATTCTAAAGTTATACAGTCAACAGCTAAATAGAAAGACTAAAACAAAGATGTTGACCAGATTTACTACTTAATCTAAATATTTAGCTTTGAGAAACTTTACCAGAGGAACACAGCAATAAACAAAACAGAAGGTGAATTAGAATTTAAGGAACTATGGCAAAGACTGGAAGATGTCAAAGCCACAGGCAATCACTTCCTGTGTAAAGAGAAGAGCTTTATGGAGTCCACTTGCTGTCCATAATACCAGAAACAAAAACTACGAAGAAGGATCCAAAATAGATGAGTTTTGTGAATGCTAAAAGGTAAATACGAAAATCACACAAAACATGGGAACAACTGGAAGAAATCTTCTCCCTTTATTAAGCATATGCTGTTACTGACATCAGGCTATCACCCTTTGTTTATCCTACCATCCAGACACAGTGAATACTTGGAAACTATTTGCTTTGCTTCTTGGTCAAAAAGAAAATGAAAAAAGAAAAAAGGAAGGTAGTTCTGAATACAGGTCCATAAAAGCAAATAATGAAAAAAAAAGTCAAATATAAGCTTGGCTCTGTCTTCACAAAAGAAGGGAGACAGCAAAAACTACACATCTGGGAATTTTGAAAATATAAAATACTGTAAGATTTGAAAATCTGAACCTCCTGGCTGCTGCCAAGAACCTTTTTTCTCTTCCAGTACATCCTAGACTGATTTCAAGTTTAACTGCACACTACTTTTTCAATTTTGACACAGAATTCTTCACCTACTACCTCTGTGCACGGCTATCCCCACATCTAAGGACAATAAAGCTGTCAACTTTCAATAGGACTGACAAGTTTAATCAAGCTTCCTTTTCTGGCAACTGGAGTAGCACATTTATTCACAGACTAGGGACTACAGGTATTCAAAATGTAAAACGACTATGAAGATATATTTCAATAGGACAATTCTAGCTCCTTCAGAAGAGAGACATTGGCTTTAAGCAGTTCCACATGACTGACCATAGGTTCAGCTTTGCTCTGGCTGTTTTATATCCAATACCCATTGCTGTTGATATTTTCAGCCTTTAGGCTGAAATACACAATGTACATCAACAACATTTTTAGAACTGGTTGACTGCTTCTGACTTTGACAACTCATAGGTTTAGGAATTATCCACATGTGTGCCATTTTTATATTATATGCTGCTCAAAGTTTGCAGCTGAAAACTGCCTGAAAACAATAGCATATATCAGGAGTTTTTTTTAAAGAACAGTCAATATGCCAATTGTGTTTACTGCAGAACTCATTCAGAAAAAAGGGACATATATGCCATCCTCATAGAAGTTAGGATCACTAAAGAGCCAAGTAAGGAAATATTCCTGTGTATTGCAGGTTGGAAACATAAGTCACAAAGAAAGGATGTCACCTCCGTGAGAGCACACAAGGTCTGTGGTAAAACAGACAAGTGAACTTAGATCTCATTAATTTTGGTTCAGAATCTGAACATTCAGTATCACAGACCTAGAAGTCCCCTTTTAACTTAAAGTATTCTATAGCTGCAGATAATTCCTCAAAAGTTACATCATCTAGCAGATACGTACATGTATATATTTTTAAATAAAGCTACTTTGCAGACTGCTACTAGTTTACATGTGTGCTGTCACTTTGCCTATATAAAAAAAATCTATGCTTTTTTTCTTTACACCAGATTCTCGAGTATACAGTAATATGGAGGTATCTATATAGAGAGAGATACATACATATATATATACATATATATACATATATATATATATGCTCACTCTGTGAGGATAACACAGGATTTGAGTTAGTAAGGTATGAGGCAAGTTACTCTAAAGACTTGAGCACACGTTATAGCTCTTTGTGTTAAATAGTATTTCCAACAACTCATCAACAAAAGTGAAATCGCTCCAAATCATAGCACGGTAGTAAGTATTCTCCTACTGAGACAAAGCTGAAAAGCTAAACCTACAACCAAACCAGCAGCTCTTAGGAAAAAAGGTTTATAGTCTTTATGTTTATGTAAGATAGTTCTAAAGTTAAAGTTGGATGGACAAACTGTTTTGAATATGCGACAGCATATCTGACCAATATGGTTCATTTAGGAATCTCAGTTAAAACGGGAAAAAAACCACAGCTTTTATGACATACTATGAGAAGTGTGCAACTTGCCCATCCACAATAAGTACCATGCCTGCTACACCAGCCACAGACGAGGCCACAAACACATTCAAAGCTGTCTTCCCTCAAACAGTAACTTTTATGCATTCTTGTACACATTAGCAGCAGTTCTCATATAATAACAACGTATTATTATTATGGAATAAGCACATCCAGAAAAATGAAAGCACCTCTTTATAGTACTCTTTTAATCTGTGAAAGTTTATTAGCCTCTAGAGCCATAGTGCATTTGCATCTCAGAAGAAGAAAGGGGCTGCTTTAAAGGCTCCTCAATAAGTTTTCCCCCAAACAGAGAACAGACACAGGACAACTGGAGTAGTCATTTCCTAGGTAAACATTCATAACATGATTTGAAATGCATGGAAGCAGAGAGAAAAGACAGAAGGTGCAAACAGGACAATACATTCATTGTTTCAACAGTTTCTGATAATTTAAAATGTCCGTTAATGAAGAACAGTTCCGGATCATTCGAAATTTCCATTAATGAAGCAAAAACCCTAGTACATTCATGTACATTTCTTGTTATTTTTTACTTAATTTTTATTACATACCCTCTAGTTTGCTGTTTCTATTTATAAAAAAAAAAAATCATTCACCAAAACCATTCAGTTAAGGAAGTGTTCAATCACTGTAAAAAATATTCCAGTATTCCTGTCAAATATGATTTTTTCCTTCACTTAAAGAGCATGCTGACAATGACATGCCCTTAGAACACCTGTACACAATAATCCAAAATAACAATTAAGAATACCCTGAACATAGAAAGAATATTTCTGCTCTCTTTGCTTTTGTATTTGGTAGCAAGTTTGACTGTATCAATGACAGGGTATCTCAAACTCTACGAAAGTATGGTTTTAACTGTATAAAATTCCCAAATATAACAGATTAATCTCTGCACATGGAAAAAGGATGAGATTGAACATATGCAATAAATGTTACTCTAAAACCAGTTTTAAATTTTCTGTAAATACAAGAAGAGACACAGAAGATCTCTACATTCTTAAAAGAATTGCGAGAAGAAATAACACAAGACAAAATCCACAAGAGAAAACTGTAATTGTTTATTACATGAACCTTGAGCCATTTCTTACATTCCTTAGCTGACCCCTCTTGGTAGTATCTTCACTGTACTTAATGAGCTAAAAAGGGACTATTTTCTTTAAAAATTACCTGATACTTTCCTACATTAAATTTCTTTAGCAACTATACTTTTAAAAAATCTCTTTATTATATAAATAAAGCATCCATTGTGTAAATCTGTGAAACCCAAAAAGGATAACCTCCCCATTTTAATTCCCTTTCCATATTATTAAACATACTAATTGCCACCAGTCCTAGAACCTAACTTCTTGGTACACCACAGTTAGTCTGCCACCACTGAAAGCAGCACATTAATCTCTTCTAACAGCTAGTGATAAAGGCCTCCTGTTCTCACCAAAATTAATGAAATGAAGAAATCTTTTCTGATAGAGTTATTTCAAGATCAAAATAAGGTTATACTGCTAATTTTGATGATAGCCCTTATATTTTTTTTAACGATGCAATTTCAGTTGTCATTCGGTCCTCTATTGAAGAGGCCTATTTTCTTAACAGATGAAACAGTTTTGCTAGCAGCTCATCCATTATGGCTCAGTTCCACAGAGATATTTATGTATTTAATTTCCACTGAAATCAGAGTAGATAAGGACTTCCAACCTGTCAACTTTTCAAATCAAAAGTTATTAAAAACCCAGACTCTCAAAAATAGCCTTGCTTAGTAGCATGCTAAAGGAATTATGGGCAAGAGTAGGTTTGGGGAAGATGAAGTGTGAAAGACTCTAAAGATCATCAGCTAGCGGCATATATACTGAAAATAAGGCTGAATTATTTATCAATTCAGGGGAAAAAAACCAACGTTGGGTCATTTTCACCAAAGGAGACAGGAGGCTGGAATTGAATCATGTATTTCCTTCCTTTCTATGGTTGACAGGGCACAGATTCTGCTTAAATTGTAAATACAGCCAAATGTATAAAGCATCAAGTCTTTCAGGTTTTCACTGGCAAGAACAATTTTTATTAAGTATTATTCATGCAGTAATAGACATGGTAAAACCAAATTTTTTTAAAATTTTTTATTCAATTTTTTGATGTGCAGATTTTGATGTGCAGATTTCTGTTGCCAAACACAAAACCCAGCAGCCTGCTGTGTATCTCTCCTCCCCAGTTGAGACACCTAATTGTTGCCTGTGCAATTTTCCTTTTACCATGTGCCTGAAAGCACCTGGTGCTATAGTGGTAGGAAAGCCACCAGATTGGCTTTATTACCCAGAGCAGCTCACAAGCAAACTAAAGTAATGAATGGCATCCTAAAAAGCTCTCTATTTAAATACACCACAGAAATGGAGGAGGAAGAAGAGGGAAAACAACCTTCCTTTACCACAAATTTCAGATTATCCCATGTTACACTCTAGTATAAACGTATAAAATTCTCTAATGCTCAGAGAATTGCTGCTAGCTAGGCCTTCCTCCAGAAATGTACAATCAATGCATCAGACAGGCAGAATCATTTAATACCATGCAAGTGGCAAAATGTAGCCGTATCCAGGCAACAAAAGGAGCGTTAGACAGGATATACATTGCCAACAGAACTGAAATAAGTGATATCGAAGACACAACAGCTGATGGCACAGGACTGCTGCTGAATTAGAACCCATGGTAAAGCTTCCTCTATCATCAATAAAAACTAAGACACACCAAAGTGAACCTTGAAATGCAATCCCATCTTGAACCAAGCTTGTCTACAGCAGAGACAGACTGGCAAAATCTTTTATTTCAACACACAGACATTCTCTGCCCTCCAGGCTCTCATTCCTATGCTCCAGCTGTTCACCCTGCTCTGGATCAGGCTTTGCCTTTGTGCATTTTAAAATCCAGCCTTCTCGTCTGCTGTGGTTGCCAACCTTTTCTTCCCTTTGGACACACACTACTAGAGCCCAGGACATGGTCTTCAGTAGCCTTATAGCTTCTTGTTTGCTGCCAGATACCCCCGGAATCTTTTGCACTGATCTTTTCTTGGGGTATTTTCTAACACTGTGACAAACTGACTGAACAAAAGCAACATCTCGTATCAAATACTTCTGTTCTTATGGTGCTGGGCATCTTAAAGAGTTAAGGCTCACCTTCAGAGAAGAACAAATGCACCTGAGCACATCTCTGTTTTTCCTTAATGCCTTCCAATGACCTAAGGCTGCTTTAAAAGGCCATAATGTTTTTAAAATTTCCCCAGAATAAGTGCTGTCCAACATAATAAAACCTTCCAGGCAGAAGCAGCTGGCCACACTGCCCACTTTGCTGCTTGATTCTCTTCCAGAAGAGCCATCATTCTTGTTTTGCCAGCACTGGTATTCATACCACATCATTCACATTTTACTGCAGGGCTTCAGCCTGGCTCTGCAAGGCCCTGTTCTTCCTGGGTGACAGATCAAGGTCATTTGTGAACTTCAGAGCTGATGTCTGCAGCTGCACAACTCTACCTCAAGGCCTCTGGCTGTTCCAACTCAAGTGCCTCCCAGTGCAGGGCAGGAGGAGCTTGGAGATTGCCTTTCCTACTGCCTTGAGAACACCAGTCCACCCTCAGTTGCTCGAACAGCTCATATCACCCTTTCCTGTGTGTTTTTCAGAAGGGCAGCGACCTATTGCCAACAACGTGTTTGGAAATCACCAATCAAGCCTTTTAAAGAGTAGGGCTTCATTCCTGCAAGCAGCCAGGGCATCAAGGTCTAACAGGTTAACTTGATCTGTTAGCTGAGATGCCCATACTCTAATGCAACACTCAGCCTTGTCTCCTACTGCGTCACCAAAGAGCCATCAATCCTCTGACCCCAGTGTGATAGTTACTATTTTTCCCCGTTAAAAAGGGGAAATCCAACGATTTGCAGAATTAGTGTTTGACCTAATTACTTGCAGGTCTAAAATTCAGTTGAAAGATAACATTTTATCAATACTAGCTATCATGTAACTGGTGTTTGGTAGCCAGCGTGGCAGAAAACATGTTCAATCCAATACCTCATTGAAAGAAAGAGCCATTACACTACTCTTGGCAAAAAAGGCTTGCAAGCTCTGCTTTTCCCATGTTACTCTGAGATAGGAGCTACGTGGAAGATTAACCCTTCGTTCAGGTGCACCCAGCTCACATTTGCCTTTCAAGGCATCGTGTTCTAACCACTACCAGAGATGGCAAAACGAACCCAAACCACATAGAAAAATAAACTATTCCTTACCTAATCTTCCAAGACTAGAGTCTAGTTCAGATTAGGAAAGAAAAATAAAATAAAATAAAATCCAACAACTGCCATTTAAACACTAAGAAATTTGGAAAAATCTGTTAATTGTGTCCCCATATATTCTCTACACATACGCAGAGAGACAGCTGAAAAAACAGGTTTGACGAAGTTTTATCCTCATCATCTGTTAGTCATATACTGATTGGCAAATCTTTCCTTCAATTTGCTTTGTCTTAAAAAAAAAAAAAGACTGAACATTTCCCTTTTCAGATAATTATCCATTACTCGTCTTCTAAGATTATACCCTTCCAAACAGTACATGATGATGCATTTAGACATCGTTCCTAAAAGAACTAAATTAAAATAAAGCATTCAATTAGCAGTCTAATCTATAAAGTACTTTCAAGTGGAATATGGGGAAACCCATATCATCATCTTTATGGGCTCTCAGAGTAACAGACCCATTAATTAATGGGAGAATGGCAGAATACTAAAATCGGATGGATGAAGCAGTTGTTGCCTGTAACCCACACAAGGGTACAAAGTAGCCCCTCACAAGGTTGATTAAAGCATACAGATTCTGTATTTCTTGACCAGGTAAATGACAAATCTCTCCTTAAGCATCAAGCAGAGTCTCAAACGGAATTCGCAAAAGCCTAGAGTTCAAAACACCTGAGAAAAGTTCTTTTCTTTGACCACTCAAGTAACTTTGAGACTCTAAGCAGAAATACTGGAGAAGACTCTAAGGTAGTTTCCATCACAACATCCACAAGGACTGTGTGGTCAAATTACAAATTGTGTAACCACAAAAATAATCCAGCTGGTGTCATGCAATTTTGTAGAACCATGCTATAAATACACATTCTCAAAGGCATTCAGAACATGATATGTTTCTGAAAAAAATCAATCCAAGAGAAAAGTTAGTGTCCATTCATTTCAATGTAGCAATGTTTGCTTAGGGATAGCCATTTAGTCTCAGCCACCCAAATTTAATCCACATCACAGATTCATCAAGCCCTTCGGAGAACACCTTTCCAAACTCCTCTGAATCCCCACTTCTGCATATAGCTGTTTTTACTGACATACATATGGCTAAGTTTTATTCCCAGTCTTCAATATCAGCACACAAACTAACAGGCTGATGGCACGACAACAGAGACCTGAAATCCTCCTGGAGTGTTCACACGGAGATTCTTCTGCAGGTCCATTTCCCCAGGAGTTTGCACCATTCTAATTTGAACTGACAGAGTCCTCCCTCCAGTCACGCAATCTCATATCCAGAAAGGCAATTCTTCTTATTGCACTTAGCTCAAACTGTAAATGAAATTACAGTTTAAATACTGACTGCATGGTTGAAGCAGTCAGAACCCCTGTTCTAAGCACCTGAGAAACAGAAATTTTAAGTACTAATACTCTCCCTCCATAACTGCTCTTCAAAAACACATTTGAGACATAAAAGGTATGGCTTATTACAGGAACGGCTCTATAGTTCCTACAAAGCCATTTCAAAGCAGTGCTTGATCTGCCTCATAAACACTACGTCAGAACTGAGGTTTTTCCTAGTACTGAGCATGAAATCTTTACTATGAAGGGAAAATCTCTACAAGGCAAATCTCCCTAGAAAATGAACCAGAAAAAAAAAGAAAAAAGTCTGCACTGTGGCTACACATGCCATATACATAGTGCATAACTAATAAAAGCTGCCATATATGTAAAGCTTTCAATTATAAGAGACAAAATTAGGCACCTGTTCAGGGTTACAAGCAGTAATTACACTTGGCTTCAAAGGAAATAGCATCATAGTAGCATTTCCAAAACATCTTTTTCAAACTGTTCTAAGAAAGGCAATAGGTTGAGCTTTAGAAGAGAAACTGAACATTCAGTATTTGCCAAAATGTACATTTCTTGAATTTCTGCAGAAATAAAATGATCGTGATACTTTTATTCCAGAAGTAGTTCTGAAAATAGTCTATAATCTACAAGCGCACTTAGACATTTTGCCTCTTAATATTTATGTAACTACTACGTAACATCAAGCTATGATATGGAAATCATAGCTTTTCTCTGTGAAGCTCTGACCTCAATTTCAACCTCTGAAGACATACAAACTTGACATACTGGTAAAGTTTCACATTTATGCAGATTTGATGATGTCCTTGTCTCCTTGATTTAAATTTACAGAACATACTGGTTAACCAGCTGAACAGCAATCAAATCCAATGGAAACCAAATTTACTGTTTCCTTCTGCCTACCAAGGAGAACACTGGAAAACAATGGAATAGAAAAAGAAGAGTATAACATGATGTATGGCAAATATTTAAATGCTGCAGCTTGACACCAAATTTTGAGTACTTTCTTGTGGGCTACACAGCAGGGATTCACAGTTCCAAACAGACAAAAATGCACAAGTCCAGGAAAGGGCAAATTTCCAGTCCTCCTCTAGCAGTGGTTCGTCTAACACGAAGATAAAAACTCAGGGGGAATCCCTCAAGAAATTGGCTATAGTTCATTTTTTTCAGCTGAGGTGCCCTTGTATCAACCACTGCTGCATTTCCATTACCTCCCAGTACCCAACAGAAATTATTTTAATCCATTTGAACATCTAAATTCATGCTGTAATTTTGTTTGGATGGGTTTTGTTCTGTTTTGGTTCAGGGGGGTGGGGGCAGATGCAAAAGAGGGAGGTCATTTGAGACAGCAAAATTTAAGCATCTTACAGATCCTGTGCTTATTTTCCCTTGACCTGGTAAACAACAAATCCCTCCTTAAGTATCAAACACTCAAATGTAAGTTGCAATAGCCTAAATTCAAAACACCTGAGAAAGATACTTTCGTTTGACCACTCAAGTAACTTTGAGATTCTACAGAGACATACTGAAATAGAATCTAAGGCAGCTTCCACCACAAAATGATTCACAGTGACTGTAGTCAAATTATAAGTAATTTCATCACAAAAATAATCCATTTGGTTCCACACAGTCTTGTAGAATCACACTATATACACAGATTTTCAGACATTCATAGTAAAGTACTTTTTTTTTAAATTAGGCTGAGAAAAATGATCTTTACAAACTATTTGTTCTTCAGTCTCAAGAACAATTAGATTAAGTTTGACAGACATACAAGTAATTTCTTGATCCTGAAAAAAAATGGAATTGACAGAGGAGATACCAGTATGTAGTGAATTTTTCATCATTATACTCTTAATGCCTTACATATATGTTTTTCTGCATTTTTAAGAATGCAAATCTGATTTTCACCATTTAGAAGTTACTCTGTGTTTACAATCTTCCTTCTCAGAAGCTTTACAAACAATGAGAATGTCCCCTGCTGTGTTAAAAGTTCAAGTGGGAAAGCTGCTTTGTAAAAGCTCAGGCAAACAGCTGGACTCAAGCCTTATCACATTCACATCAAGTCACCCAAAATACACAGGTCAAGTATGATCAGAAATTATAACAGTTCTTGCATTGTCTTAAAACACATGAAGGGGTTAAAAAAGAAAAAAAGGGAAAGCAGAAATCCATGGAGAATATGGATCGCCTTCCTAAAAAGATTATTAGAAAGAATGCAAGTGAATGTTGTGGCTATTGTCTAAACTAGCTTGAGGAAGAACTCTCTGGTGGTACAATTTCATCTGGTTTTGTCCTACTTAGCATATCTACCAGAATTACCAGTTGATAACAATTTACATGAAATTAATGCAGTTATTCTGACTTCCAAATGACGAAACAGCTGAAGTACTGTCAATGTGTAGCCTTCTGCTGGGATTCAGATCAATATTGTCAGAGTGCCAAGACTAGTACTACTTTTCTACACTCACCTAAAAATAGTTGCCATGCTTCACTGAAAAGCTGACTTTTATTTTAAACTTTCCACATCTGCTAGGCCCATGCTATCCCTCATTTTAACTAGGATGACTAAATATTCCAGTCTGTTGTCAAAATAAGCAAGCAGTAAGCTCATAGTCCTGATTTTCAAGAACATTGATATTCCCTGTACTAAAAGGTCAATTGCTCAAAATTAATTCTATGAAGCTATGAAGAATTAGGAAGGAAAGAATAACTTGAATAGGACTAACCCTATAAGACAGAACAATTCAACCATAAGCATGGATTGAATAAAATACCTTAAAAAATATTAGAATAATAACAAAAATGGTGGTAACAGCTTCACAGCTATCAAGTGCAACTAAGAAGCTGCCCAATATAAGAATCTGCACAGCAGATGGTATAATTTCTGAGATTTCACCTGTGCAGTTACAGCACCAATGCTGCTTTGCAGATTCTACATCTGCTGAGTTTAGACTGCTAAATGCTATCTCATTGGTCAAAATGGACCACAAAGGAAACCTCCATGCCTGGAGTTTGGTAAATGGAAAATATTTACTTTTAGAATAATATAATCATTAAGAATGAAAAACATCTCCAAGATTGCGTCCAACTTCTGTCCGAACACCACCATATGGTCAATTAAACCATAACTCTGAAGTGCCACATCCAGTAGTTTCTTGAACACCTCCAGGGATGGTGACTCCACCATCTCCCTGGGAAGCCCATTCCAATGCTTAACAACCCTTACAGCGAAGAAATTCTTCCTGATGTCCAACCTGAACCTCCCCTGGTGCAGTTTATAAATATTTGGTTAGTTGTTTTTCAGTCTGTAATCTACCTTAAATTTAGAACATGAGATAAATCCATTTTATTCAACTGACTTAAGATACTGCATCTTCTCTGATGGAATATTAATGTGAAGCAGAACATGTTACTAAGTCGTATCACAATCACTCCACCAATGCTACACCATCCACAGCCTCATTCACTGAGGTTTACTCCTCCCTGTAGCAACAGATACATCCCAAAACCTTTGCAAAGCAAATCCAAACTGATTCTACACAGAAGTATACTGTAATCATACACAGTCTATCCATACTTTAATTCCACCTCACATTTTAGTTTTCAAGGTTGCTTTGTTTAGGTTCAGAACATACAGCCTAGAATTGGGAAGGAACAGAAGGCAATGTGTAGGGGAAGAAAGAGGGAGTGCATGAACAAGCCTTCATGCAAAGGAAGAAAAGTTGCAACACCACAGGAATACAGCTCTTCCCTTTGTGAGGCTGAATGCTCCCTCCGCTTCCCCAGAACCTAATACAGGAAACCTACTATTGTTACACACACGTAAGCATACACATAAAGTGATTGTCTGCCTTAAAACACTGTGCATTTCCCCATGGGGGAAAGACCAGCAACTGTGCCTTCTTGCTGCATCTATCATTGTAACTATCACTGTGAAGCAGTAAGGCATCAGACAATTAAGTTGTAATTGAAAACAGGGCTCAAACCAATCATCTTTCTAAACATGCTGTGCCTGTCCCTACACATTCCCCCTTACATGCCTTGTCATCTTCCTTTCACAAACATCCTGATGCATCTCTGCCCTGCCACTCATGGCACACACGTACTGTGTCACATCCCCACATGCTCTCCCCACAGAGCAAACCACAGCCACTCTTCCTCCCCTGCTGCAACCCTCCACACACATATGCTCCATCTCATGCCATCCCTTCATACAGGTGAAACAAACCTTGTGCTCACACTCACCCCACAAATCTATTATAAATGCATCTGTGCACACACATCACAACATCACAGCTATGCATGCTTGCACACACGAGACACTGCCGCTCTGTACACACAAAATACCATACCCTGTATCTGCTATGTACATACAGAAGTACAGATAATCCTTGCCACACCCATAGCATACATGCCTGTAAAAATATCCACAGATTATGCCACACCCAATATCTGCTATATATACACACAGGCACAAGCCCATACCAGACAGCAGCAGGCAGACACAACTACATACATACGATACCATGTCACGGCCCTGCACACAATGTCACATCTCTGCTACAACACAAACACATCATACCCGAAGCCGAAATCACAGCAGATCCACACAGAGCCATAACACTACGTTCATGTCCTATTGTATATGTGCTGTATACACATATCCCAGGCCACACCCTGGCTCACGGCACATGCATAAGGATACAGCACAGCGCCTAAACCCAGCACCCCGTGCATCCACGCGGTGACACCCCATCCCTGCCCTGTGCACCGACACACGCCCTGGCTTTTCCTCTCGACTTTTTAAGACACACCTCCATCCCTCCCCAGCTCCCCTACACACCCGTATAAACACACCATCCCTTCTGTGTTATCCAGGCGGACAACACACCTGACCCGCGCCACACGCCAGGCAGAGCCCTGCCATGGCTGCTCCGGCGTTACACGGGGAGAAGGAGGAGGCAAGGCGCCCGTCACACCTCACCACAGACACGCAGGCATGTGCTACAGCGAGGGACAGCGCGGCCCCACCTGCTCTGGGCAGGCACACAGACAGACAGAGGGGCAGACAGACACTCTTTTCCCCTCGTCTACAGCGTGGGTGGGCGCAGCCCCGCGCGAGGCCGCACGCCCAGCTCCGCATCCGCACAGCCCGCGCCCCGCGCTCCCCCGCCCGCCACCCTCCCCTCGGGCTGAGCCGCCCGGCCCCGGAGCCGCTCCGCACGGCCCGGCCGGCACTCGCTCCCCGCCCCGGGCGGCCGGGCCAGCCCGCCGCAGCCGGGCGGCGGGGCCGCGCCGCGGGCTCCTCACCATGGCAGAGGCGCGGCGGCGGCGATCCCGGTTGTCCCGGCGACGAGGAGCCCCGAGGAGGGCGCCAGGTGCACCCGCCCGCGCGCCCCCGCCGCCGCCGCTGCCGCCGGAGCCGGGGCGGGGCCGTCGCGCTCCCGCGTGACCGGCACCGCCCCTGCGCCGTGGGGCCGCCCCGCCCCGCGCCGCCTCCCGGCTGAAGGCGCTGGCGTCCAGCGGCAGCCGGCCCTGCGGGCGGGAGAGGGGTCGGGGTGGCTGCCGGCCCTGCCGGGGATCGGCTGCGTGCTGCCAGCGCGGGTGTAGCTGCACCCTGCACCTCCCGTCTGCAGCCTGGCATTGTATTTGTATTGGGCAGGGTGACCTCCCGGAGACACAGAATCATGGAATCGTCAAGGTTGGAAGAGACTTTAATGGTCGTTAAGTCCAACCATCAGCGCAGCACTACCACTGGCACCCCTAAACCACTAAACTACATCACCCAGCGCCAGATCCAGACACGTCTTAGACACCTCCAGTGATGGGAGCTCCACCATCTCCCTGGGCAGCCTATTCCAATGCCTGACCACCCTAAGCACCAGTGAATTTTTTTTTTCTAATATCTAATCTAATTCTCCCTTGTCTCAGCTTCCGGGCATTTCCTCTGGTCCTCTCACTGCAAGCAGGTAGAAGAGGCCAGCTCCCACCTGGGTACAACCTCCCATCAGGTAGTTGTGGAGAGCACTGACAAGTTCAGTCCAAGATGCTGCCTTGGCCACCGCGGGGGCTGCAGCTTGCAACCACAACTATAGATGACCAGGGGACTATAATATCCTATATCGCTACGGAAAAATCCACAAAAGCCAGTCTGTCAGCCAGCCAAGAGCTTTCAGGCAATGTGTGCTGTCAGTAAGAGCACGGCTTGCTTCTGCAAACACTCTCTGCGTAAAACCACTGTCAAAGCCAAGTACAGCATTGTTAGTAGCGCACTTAACAGGTCACATCTGTTCCGCAGTCACAATATCACATGCAAAAATGAGGAGATGGGAAAAACTGTGAAGAAAAAACTGCCCCAGCAGGTATTGTTTTCTGTTGATTCAGTCCGTCAGATTTCTAAGAATCATAAGTGGTTGTTGCAGAGTAACAGGAGTTTGCTATTTGGAACGGGCTGCATTCATTCCTTTAAGGAATGAAACATTCTGGTTTGATTAACAGTAAAAAATAGTTTCTTACGAAACTGTCCTTTCTCAGAACCCGCACGGAAATAGTTGGTACATGCACATACCATTTGTTGGCACATCTCTGAGTCTGCTGTCTTCTACTCTCCAGATTTTGGAGAATGACCTGGTTGATACAGCTGATCTGGTTTGTATAGTAGGGAAGAAAGCCTCAGAAATGTGAAATATGTATAAACAATTTAGATATGTTCAGCCGAACTGCAGAGGGCCCAGGCTAGCAGTTTCTAAATTCTATTGGTTCACATTTAAAAAAAAAATTATTACCCCATGATACATATATATATATATTTTTTAGTTCACATGGAAAATCTCTGGACTGTATTATGAGGATAGTGACAAATTTCACTATCACACAGTAAAAAGAAAGAAATCTAGGGAATTATTTCAAGCTGCAGCAACCTAAAGGAAAAAAGATCTGATTTTGCAAAAAGGAGGGGCATTACAAAATATCAAGCATCTTCAATGAAGAGGAATTCAGGATTATTAGCTAAATTTGGATGTGTCTTGCAAGACAGGAGGCAAATGTGTGAATAGACTCTCCATTGCCCAACATCAATTCTCATTTGATTGAAAATTGTCAGGAGACCAAAATAGATTTAAATCAATATTTTATGTATAAAAAGACTATATGAAAAAAAGCTCCTTGTTTCTTCCCACAAGAAAGAGAAAACAGCCATACATTTGCCACCTATGTATTCATTTGGGATGTGAGAGACAAAAATCCAGCACTTTGAGTCTGGACCAACTAATAGTGTTATAGCACCACACCACTGACTTTTTGGACTCCTTTTGTCTATAGTGTGGTATCACCTGAAAATTCAAGAAAATTTTAATCAAAAAAAGCCTGTGAGCTGAAAGAGTCCAGCAGCTGGGACAACCACAATCTCACAGCTAGAAAATAATTTCTTTAGGAGTCTTAAATTTAAGAGTAAATTTATTTCCATTACCTTGCTAACTAAGGGATCCCCAATGCAACACCTGGGCAGAGATACCCAAGCAGAGACACAGACACCGTTAAACTCAATCCATGCTAGAGGATCACTGGGATGGCTCTTCACACGGGCTCATCAAGAGTTATTCCCAGCTGCAAGGTCAATTGAGTGATTTACAGTCCTCCTTGCCGGTTTTCTGCATTTAACTCATTCCTCCCAACACTGACTAAGTGGCACAGTGCATCCTCAGCCACCTCACTCCCTGGATCGTGAGAAGTGTGTAACTTGCTGACAGGCAGGGCAGCCATTCAGAGAGACCTCTGCAAGCTGCAAAAATGGGCTGATAGGAATCTCAGGACACTCAGCAAAGGCAAATGCCAAGTCCTGCGATGAGGTATCCCTCTGCAAAAGCACAGTCTGGGGCAGCTCTGTAGAAAAGGACCTGAGGGTCCAGGTGGACAATGAGCTGAACATGAGTCAGAAGTGAGCTCTGGCAGCAACAAAAAACTGCATTAGCAAGGGAGTAGCTTGGAGGCTGAGAGAAGTGATTGTATCCATCTGTTCAACACCCAAGAAACTGCATCTGATGTGCTTCGAGCAGGTCTGGGTCCTCATCATCAAGGGAAGACCAGGTGTTCATTTAATCTAGACGAGACATCCAGGTGGGATCTAATTTCTACTACCTGAAATAGGGGTTGTAGAGAAGATGTAGCCAGACTCTCCTTGAAGATGTCCTGTGAAAGACTAAGAGGTAATGGTCACAAGTTGCAAAAAGGGAAATTCCAACTGGATATAAGAAGGTTTGCAGCAATAAGAGTGGCTGTGCACTAGAACAGGGATCAGAGACACAATGGTGTCTCCGATGTTGGAGATTTTCAGAACATGGCTGGACAAGGTCATGAGTAACCTGCACTTACAGGAGTTACAGGGAGTCTTCTGAATGTCAACCAGACAGTATTTTCAGGCATGAAGATGTGTGACAGCTTTGTGTTTAAGACATTCCCATAACACCTGTTTTTCTTAGTTTTGATAGGCCAAGGTTGGTCCTTCCTTTGTGTTCTCATTATTTTAGAAAAATTCAAAAGTGGTGGTTTTAGGCTCAGTTTTGTGTAAGTGAATCTTTGCAGCAGAAAATTACTTTATGAAAACAAAGAACAAAGATTCAACCAGATAAAATCTTTGAACTTTACCACAGTCACTTAAATAATAATAATGAGTTGGCAAAGTTTTACAGTTATCATCTGTGTGAGAGGCTTTGATAAGCCACAGCATCAGTCCTGTGATTAGTTTCCCTCACTTCCTGATATACTTCAGTTAGCACAAAACCAGAGTGCTGCTTTAGAGGTTCCTCCAGATCCAGAATTTTCTCACTATGTACCTCTTCTAACACGGTATTTTTAAATTGCATTTCAGAGCACGCTTTCATTTGCCATGCAGAAGGATCTCTGCTCAGTTGTTTTTAATTTAATTTCCAGTTTAAATAAGAGGTGTTGAAATTTCTATCACATTTGCCCTTAGAAAATATTTGTTTGGGAGAACTAGTTTGATAAGAGTTCGGGAAGTTAACTTGGGTTCCAGAGAAGGACATAGTACGTATGTTTAGCTGCTGTTGCATACATGTATCAACAGTACACAGGGTACAGACATTTGGTAGCAGCTTCACCATGTATGGTTTCCCCAGTAGCCTAGCATAGTTGGCTTGCAGCTCTGTTAAAAAAATATGAAGCAAAATTAGAGGTATTAAAAGTCACTGTAGTAAGATTTGTGTGGTTGAAAATATAAATAAAACTTAGGTTCACAAGCAGAGTGGTATTTTATTGCATGTCCTAATGTTCTGTCTGTGTCATAATAAATGCCAATAAAACTTTCTGTGTAATACTCCTTTGAATTAGTTCCCATTTGTTGCAGTCGTGAACTTATGAGGGTGGCAGAAGCAGTGATGGAATAGGATACCCTTTGTAAAGTACAATAAAATCCTTTGTTTATACACTGTGCTGCAGTGCTTTCTGGTTTTTTTTTCTTTTTAATTTAAGGACCTTTATAAGCCACTCACTAAAGGATGCAAGTGTGAACTCTTAAAGATGCTTTGCAAAGATTTTTTTCTTGACCTTTGTATTTTGGGGGAACGCACATGTGTTTATTTGCATGAAAGTACCAGAAAACGATCTCAGCTTGTTGCACTCAAATTATTAATAAAATTTAGGAGACCTAAAATTTGAATTTAGGTCATGTGAGTCAGAGCTTCCAACAATTCTGCAGCTTGAAAATTGTGTTTGATAAACCCATTCTATGCTGTAAATCGCATCTTGGAATTTTCCAATAATGTTAGTTTGCAACTGTGAAATAAAAGCCTTTTAATGTAGTTTGTTGTGTAGTTTGTTTAGTTCACCTAAACTAAAAATCCTTGCGTCTTTTTCGTCTCAGTAGGTAGAAATCTGAATGGAGTTTTATTGTATAAAAGCAAAGCAGAAGATAAATACTAGAATTTTAAATGAAAAATGAAAATTATTGTGGTCAAATACCTTGGCAGGATGTCTATTTTCGCTAAACTTTGAAAATATTCTGTTGCTTTAACAGAAGAGATATTTCATGCCTCTGCCATTTCCATTATCATATATTTCTTATTTGTGATTTCTTAAATTTGAAAAATGTGCTTGATTCTTTGAAAAAGCAAACATTGTGAAACCCTGGACTCTTTGGATTAGACTTAAATGCAGAGAGGTCCTTCTTGTCTGGCTTGCCAACAAAAGGTTGGAGCACAGTACAGAACACAGATGAAGAGGCAGCAAAGACACCTTGTTTATGTAGTCACTGCTCCTTTTGGTAATGATTGCTTCCCAAATTACCCCTTCAAACTTCATGCCTGAGATTTTTCTTTCATTGGCATTCTGTTGCTTCAATGCACAGTTTTGGACACAGCTGAGTTTTAAGCATCTAAATTAGCTGCTTAGGCTAGAAGAACATCTTGTCTTTATAATGACCTGTGAAAAATAAAGAATCCACGTGCTCCCTATTGATTGTATAGGGAGCCTGAAATTAGATGCCTCAAGACATAAACACAATTATATGTACAAAGTGAAGCATAAATATTAATGCTGTCAGGATGTTTAGTGTTCAGTGTATTGGACCCCTGGGTGGGACCACTGGATACAGAAACAGTGGGAGCCACAAATGTGATGACCATATAGAAATGATGGATAGGGTAAGATCTTTTGAAATTTTTTCTTTTCATGGATTTTCAGAAGGGTACATTTCCACTGAAAACTTCAGTGTACTTCTGTCGTTGGCACTGTTAGTTCTCAAATTATCTAATGAAGCATTTTGTTCCCAAATGCCCAGGAACAGTTTTTGTTTCTATTCTAAATCAAGATAAACTGAAGAGCAACTCAGTGTGACCCCTGTTCAATGACATACAACTGGGCAGAGACAGTGTTAGAACTAGAAGGAAGGTGTTAGTGAACATGGTATACACTTGTAGTGTGAAACATGGCCTGCCTGAATGTCTTCCCAAAATTAAATGAGCAGTTGCAACCTCATCTCCAGTCCTCCAGATTCCCATTAGTAGGTAAAGTACTTGCTACTTTGATTTCACAAGGACTATTAATGGTAGCAAGCGCTGCTTTGGATATCAAGTGTTTGCAGATGGATCCCTAAATTGCCTCCTGTGGAATAAAAACGAGAGCAAGGATTTTGAGGGAGGTTGAAACAACTGCTAAACCTATTAATAACGGTTGATTGGAAATTTTGTAACATATCCAAAGAAGTGTGCAATAACATAGAAGAACATGCAAAAACAAGGCCAAGACCATATTTCTAAAGAATTTCCATAATCTCTACATTTTTATGTAGGAAATATCTCTTAAATATTGGATACTCAAGATATAAAAATACCTTTCAGTTTGGTTTTCATGAAATGGTGGCAAAATCCTAATAGCAATGCTGCTACTACCTGTTGTAATAAGCACATTTGTGAAGAGAATAATAAATTATGAGGGGTGAATCACACTTCATATTGAATATGTTATTTAGGCAATATAGGGATCCACACGGAATGTATTTCTTTGTGTCTTCATTACCAGAAAAAAAAAGGCGCAACAAAAAAATCAATAACTTTATCAGTTTCTTTCCTTAACAGTCACAGAATTAAATTAATCTGCATTCTAATTCTACTGGCATTAATGAAATTAGTTCAGGAATTCATACTCTGCAATTCACTTATATTTTTTTCTTTTGATTGTACTTTATTTGGAAAATGGAAAAGTATGATGCTGTTTTAATTTTCTGGAGGACGAGCGCTTTGCAGGAATAGATATTTTCCAGAATTACGTCAAATAACACCCACAGTATACCTGATACAGAGAAAATATTTCAAAGATACAGAATGGAACGATTACTTTAATTACTCTAGGGAAAGGTCCCAATTTCCGTAAGTCCGTTGGAAAAATGATACTGACATCAGTGGGTCAAGATCTGGCATGGTTTATGATTTCCTTGGAACTCCATGAACATTTTAGATCCAGTGCTAAGTGGTATAAAAGCATTTACCTTGTGTGTGGAGAAGGCCTGATCCCTTGAATAATTGCTGTTGTTCCCATCTGACATAGGTGTGATATCCCATTACTGGGAGGAGGCAAACAGATGTTCCCCAAGTTGTTCCTTGTAGGCCCTGAACATCACCTGCCTCTAGGGAAAACAAGTGACATCTACAGACAGCACAGATGTTGGGTGCCAGCTCTCACATTCTTACAGATAGTCAATTCAACTGCAATGTCTCCTTTCTTATGCCAATTAATGTGCTGTTTAAGGTCACTTGCTGGATCATGCCTTACCTCCTGTGTTGTTCATCCATAGGATTATTACGAAGCCTGTGCATTTGTTGCATCTGTTGTGTATATTTTCTGCAGCAGATTGATTGACCTGACATGTTTTCACTTCCTGCCAGTCACTGTCTGGCTAACAAGGAAGGCAGGAAGCAGCCAGAAAATGAGCAGGCTTGGGATCTCTGAAACTGTGGGGAGAAGAGTCAGAATTTGGAGGAGAGTGAGGATGGATGAAAAACAGATGTTTTACAGAGGAGTGCTGGCAGCAGGGTGAAGCAATAGCAGATTTCAGGCAGAAAGAGTTATCGCTGTTAAAAGTGTGAGTTTGATGCTAAGCTATTAATACCAATAATGTATACTGTGGCTTTGTGTAGTGTAATCTTCTGAGAAAAAGCATCAATCATAAAGGGGCAGCAAACAA
Organism: Coloeus monedula; assembly: GCF_965178545.1. Lineage (NCBI taxonomy): Eukaryota > Metazoa > Chordata > Aves > Passeriformes > Corvidae > Coloeus > Coloeus monedula. The sequence goes on from NC_138781.1 coordinate 50,377,811, forward strand.
GCTAATCTTATGCAAGGAAGGTAGGAAAAAATCTTTTTACATACCAATTAAATTACTTGGCTTGAAAATACTTATTTTATAACATTCTGCAGCATTATTTATTCCTGATGTTTTGCCTCTGATTTTATGTGGTTGCACTGGAATTATCCATGGTCATCCTCCTGCTGTATTCCTGGCATTTACTGACTACAGCAGCAGAACAGGGTTGAGGTGTGGATTTGGGACATAGGGTGCTGGAAGAAAAAAAATCAAATGGAAACACAAGAGGTCTCTACATTTCCCAAGAGCCAGCTCTATAGAGGTTATTAATTGGGAAGAGAGGCATGGTTTTGGACTAGCCTTAAAATTTTTTGGAGTGCAACCCGGCATTCTTCTGAGCGCAGAATGTCAGACAGGGTAAAATCAACACATAAGAGGTAACTAAAGTTGCCTTTTCCAGCAGCTGTTTTTCTGAACAGCACACATAATGATTTAGTATTACAGAATCACAGAGTAATTCAGCTTGGAGGGGATCTCAGGCAGTCATCCTGTCTGACTTGTTGCTCAGAGTAGGATTGGCTCTAAGATCAGAGCAGGTGGCTTGGGACTTTAGCCAGTTTGGTCTTTAAAACCTCCAATGACGGAGATGAGACAGTCTTTCTAGGTAACATATTCCACTCCCTGATCATCCTAATAGAGAAAAAGGATTTCCTAATATCTGGTAAAAGCCTGCTTTTTCTCTTGTAACTGTTGTCTCTTGTGCTTCCATCCTGTACCACTGTGTGAAGAGCCTGTCTCTATCTTCTCAACAGCCTCCCAACAGGTACTGGCAGTCTTCTATTAGGTCCAAATTCTTCTGTCCTCCAGCCTTAACAAGCTGTGGCCCCTCAGCCTTTTCCCACAGGACAAGCACTCCAACCTTCTCTAACAATTTTGGTGGCTTTTCACTGAGCTTACTCCAATTTATCTTGTACTGGGGATCGAAAACTTTGTGCAGTATTCCAGATCTGGTCTCATAAGTGCTTAGCAAAGGGAGATAATAATTCCTCTGAAACTGCTGGATGTGCTCCTGTTAACATAGCCCAGGATGCAGTTGGCCTTCTTTGTTGCTGCTGATGCTTTGCCTTGCTGACCCCCAGGACAAGAGAGCTGTGACCCAGATGAGGGGATGCTACTTTGTTCTGGCTTTATCTCTTCCACTTACCTCTTTTGTTGGCATGGTCCTGGAGCCTGAAGGTTCCAGCTGTCCTTCAGATGGATGAATCAAAGGGTGTTTCTTCTCAGAAAAGGTAAGGATAATCCAGGGCTGCAGATATTGCCAGGTAAGCTGCAGCCTTTGCGTAATGGATGCCATAGAAGTAGATGTATTGTATGTGCTGGTTGTATAAACTCATGTGTGTGTTTCCTTTGTAGTGAATGGAGACAGACAGGTTCCTTGTTCAGTGAGGCAGGAGTCAGGCACTGACTGGCTTAACAATCTTTCTTAGCAATCCCTTTGCTCCCACCATTTGATTTTCCTCAGCTGAGCAAAAGTCTGAGAATCTTAATTTCACACCTTTGTTGCAAATCTGAGACCACTAACAAACAAATATCAGTTCCAGTTGCCTTACCTATTTTTTAATTTTGTAGACATATTTGTTTTTCTTCGCTTGTCTTTTTACCCTTTCCAGATGAAAATGACACTTGGCAGCAAGAATGGCCAAGCTACAGAAACAAACTAGGGAATGATACTGAGAAGCAAGGCATTTGCGTGAGCATATTTGTAGAAAATTAGGCTTTGGGTGGGTGGAATGTGCCTGTTGCAAAGGTTCTGTGGTAAAATTTACTGGAGCATAACATAGAGGATTTGAAAGACACGGATAAGCCAAACCAACATATGTGTTTGCACTGTTTAGAGTGACATTTACAACACAGGATGGTAAACCAACCTCATTTCAAAATTAACCAATTCTCCAGGCACCATGTAGATCAGCGGGAAGTGAAGCCTGTACTCAGAAAAAGGCCAGAAGAGAAACTAATACAGTTTGATGGACTACCCAGCACTGCACTGGGGTCGTGACAGGAGTGAACAATGAAGGAAAAGCTGGAAGTCAGTGTACTTAAAGTTCAGAGAAAGAAGAGAAGTGCAATTGACTTTAGATCCCATGATAAAATTTTTCACCTACCAAAAATGTATTTTTAGTAATATTACATTGAAAAAAGTAAGGTATTGTGGTGACAATACTTTATATCCTTTATTGAAATTATTTCCTGCCAAAAACAAGGTGTTTTCTGTCAATTTTGTAGTAACCAAAGAATAAGTCCACTCTTGTGTAGCACTTAGCCTAATAAAATACCAGAATATATCATGCTTCAGCTCACACCAAGCGTGGTCAGAGGTAGATGTAGCTGCAATATATTTTCGTTGAATTTCACCTATTTAGGCACACATGATTTGGCATTCACAGTAGCTGTTTAACTAAAGTGTTACTAACAACTCTCATTCAGTATGCCACAACTTTATACCACGCATTCATATTCTCAGAGATGCTATTAAATTTAACAGTTGTTATTTTCCCTGTAGTTAGAAGTAATACAGACAGTCCAAACACCTGCTACAAATTATACATCAAATTACCTAGGCCTGTCGTTCAAATAACTCTTTCAACTTCTACAAACCAAACAGTTGTATCCAGTCCATGTCCAGCTTGGGGACAGGTGTACTTGCCCATAAGATTGCAAGTATAGCAGCTGTGCATGGACATTTAGGCTAGAAGTTTTAAAATAGGAGAAATTGCAGAAGAAGATATTGAGACCTCTGAAGTTTGGAAATCAGGCTAGTAGTAGTAGGTAACTGAGTAAGCACTGACTTATGAGTCAACCTTCTGACTCCTCCGGCTCATTGTTAGAAAATAGTTTGTTGCTGCTGTTTCCATAGACGTGTTTTGTAGTCAATTCCAAAGTGCAACAGAACATACATGCCCGCAAAGAAGGTTTATTTTATAACGATAAACAAAGTGAACAGCTACTTCAGACTGGTGATTATGTTGCACTGCAAGCCTAGGAAGATAAATCGTTGACTTCCTAGCACCACTATTTTCTTTCAGAACCACCAATTTCTTTCTCGCTTTCATGCTGTCTAATCTCCCAAATTGTTTTTTTTTTAATGACACAGCTTACGTGCATGTAATGCTTTTCACCCAGAACAATGCCAAAGTGCCATACAGACCCGGCATTGTATTAGTGAAGCTTCACAACAAATGCATGCTTCTGTATTAGCACTCTCTAGAAAAAGGACCCTGCGTACATGACAGAAAGTACGTCCAGAAGAGGAGAGCGTGTACATTCACATATGATAAATATTGTTAGATCAAGAGCGAAGAGCAATGTACAACCTTCAATGCTATCTGTATTCACTTTCCTTTTAATAGTTCAAGAGTGTTAAAGACATGTTAGTTAAGGCTTCATGATTTGTAGGATAATCAGTAGATATTCCTGGCTTCTCTGAGTTATGGGAGAAAATTAAGCAAAAAATATAAAATGTACTATTAAAAAAAAAAGAAAGAAAGAAAATTGTCATTCTGAATTTAGTCTCACTGTGTAAATCAGGTTTTCATTTGCATTTCACTTGTTTTGGTTTGTTGACAATAGGTGTCTACAACTCTCCTTTTTCTGTAAAGGGCAAAAAAGCACAGATTTTATGATGATTGTTTTGTAAGTGAAACTAGTATTGAATACTTTTTGTTTTGCATTTAATATCCAAAACATTGTTGTAAGGTGTACAGCAATTTTAAAAGCATACAATATTACAAACCATATGATATTACATATAGCTAAAGCTTGCATTTTTTAAGTGTTACCTATATTTCCCCATAATTAGTTATAAACCTTGCCCTTGATAAGTCCTCTGGGATATAAACCAGCTGAACTTTGCAGCTATTTATTGTCTCTACAGGGGATTTAATAAAAATCCTTCATAAAAATCTGTCAATTTCAGGGAATTTCAGTTCTAACTTTGACCCTAGGGTTTCAGCAAGGTCTAAACCAGGCTGATTGTCTATCTCCATAATTACAGTATTACAAATGCAGCTCCATACCCTTGTAATGATGTGAGACTATTTCTTCTTTGCTTGTATGTCAGATAACCAAACTTTTAATAGAAAATCTGCTTTGGAAAGAATGACTGCATAGTTTTGCCAAAACTGTGGGGACCTAAATATGTAGCACCTCTGCAACTGCCATTTGGCACACAACAAGAAATGGCACACAACAAGAAATGGCACACACTCTATCTTGGTATACTCTCTGAAGGCATTTCTGTGACCTGGGTCTGTTTGTACATCCCATCTAATAGTCCTTGCACACATCTTGTATCTCTCACTGTGCCATTGTGTGCCCATGAGAAATGGTCATTGCTTGAATAGCACATTTCCGTGCACTCCCTTATTGAGACGCATCAAAGTTTTAAAATAGGATCTTAACAACAGCCCTATCATGCCCCATTACTAGGCAAAACTCTCAATTCCTTATCAATAGCTATAGCCCTACTGACACAAACACAAGGCCAGGCATTCAGCATTGTTTCCTCATCCTCATAAGCAGAAATGCTCAGTGGTATAAAATTAAATTCCCTGCCACAAGTGTGACAAAACTGAACCTACTATACCATTTCTGCCTTGTGGTTTTGATTATTTGCTCAAAACTCTGGTGACCTTTGCAAGGGTAAGAAGCTGCTGTACCGTGACACAATGGCAGTGATCACCATCATCCTGCTTAGTGGTTTGCCTGGAAATTGCTTGCAGTTTAGGAAAGCTTTCCTTTTAATTTAGTGCATATGTGAAATAAATTATACTATGGAATGGTGCTGTCAAATATTTATTTAGTATCTCGGTACTTTAACTCACTTGCCAATCAGATAAAATTAGTTTTGAATTCTTTTATACTGACATCATTTTCCTAACTTACAAATTCCCTCTCAGACAGAGAAGTAACAAATGTTTGCATTGGCCTGTTGTGAATAGCAGAGATGTTTAGGAATTTTAATGTACAGTTTAGTGTTTTTATAATGTCACTGTGAATCAGTGCTTAATTTTAACTGGAGACAACTTTGTCCTTAAACAACTTTCTTCATGTATTTTTCTATTTTCTAATTCAGTCTGAGTGTTAATGTTGGCTCCTTTCAGATGATTTGCATGGAGTTTCAAAGGCATAGGATTTCCCAAGACATTACTAAGCAGCAACAGTGGCTGCAAAGCCAAGCGTATATTGCTGGATCAACAAGATTGGCTTCTAACAATCAAATAGAAAGTGTAATTGCAAATAATGACTAGTGTTTTGAGAATTGTTTTACTGTGTATGTTACAGTGCCAACATCTTTCCACATAATCCTGCTGATTATCTCTCATAAAAACAGCATATTAACTTGTGAAGTTTATGAAAATAAGGTCTGCTCTAGAATGTGTTGAAGTCAATGCAACTAGTTTAAAAATAGCTTTTCTTCTCAATACTTTCTTCATACAGGATGATAAGTTGTTGTCTGATACTTTAAGCCCTTAGTTGAAAAATTTGTACTGAATTAAGTTAATGATGTACTATACAGAAGTAGCATCTTATTTGGATTCATTTTGTGTTGCTAAAGGTTGTTCAAAATCCAAAAACTAAACACAGACAAAAATTAATCTACATGGTTTTGCTGAATTTGCTTGCTGAAATGTAGTAAATCTTGAACACATAAGTGCTGTAATAACACTGCATTCCTACTGTGTATTTACCTTTTTTCTTTGTGTTTTGCATGACTGAGAATTTTATCACCGTCAGCTTTCAGTCAGAGGATAGAACATATTTGAATAAGCTTTGCATGGCCAATGTGAAAAAAAAGGAAATCATGCGTGAAATGATGGGGAACGATTTATTATGAAACTCCAGTTTTTCAGGTTTCTGGTTGGATTTTGTACCTTAAAGTTTTGCCTGTGTGGCTGCCTTACTTTTTTTTGCCTACATCACTAGTGAGGGATCACCAGAGCAGACAGGTTCTTGGGACTACTGGTGGGAATGTTCCTGAAGTGATTTGAAGTGAACAGTAGAAACACAGGAAGGTCAAAACATCTCTGCTCCTTGTCTTCCTGGAGAGAAAGTGAATCTCTCAGTATGTATGCTGACTGACCAAGGTAAAACTTGAAAGATTAGGTTAATTGGGTAGTTAGTAAAAAAAGTTACTTTCTTAAGTGTGTCATTTTTTAGAAAGAGGCATCACATCAAGTCTGTAACTCTAGTAGTTATTTTACTCTTTACTGATCAAAAGTCCTAACTGTGCTTTTATAAGGACTGCTTCTGTTTAACTGAGCCATATCAGCTTTGTACTAGAAGTTATAATGGAAACAGAAATTAGATATAATCTGGCAATACAGCCTAACCTGGTAATAGAGTCCAGCTTCTGTGGGACTATTTACGTTCGTGGTCATATAGAACAGTCTGTTACAGGATTATCCAAGAACAGAGTGAGCTCAGGCTGAAGAAACCCTAAATAGTACTTTTGTACTCAGAATTTCTCAGTCATAACCAAGCATGTAGCTTTTTGTTTTACATTGTGTTCTGCACAACCAGACCCTAGAAAATATTGCCTCCGCCATTTACAGTGAAGAAGGCCAAGAAAAAAAGGGGCTGAGGAACTGAGGAGCTGAAACTGTGGTGTGTGGATGGACTGCAGAGCTTTTTCTTGTGGTTCATTGAAAAAAACATTTAAGAACTGTAACATCGTAGGTTAAGCTACCAGTACTGGAAGGGAACTGGGTCTGCAAGTAGATATTTTCCTTACAAAGTGGTCTGCTGACTGAAAATCTGGAGCACCATCAGAGTTCAACTAATTGAGCCAGACAGCTTGTTAGACTGTCTTATAAGAGCTGGATGTCTGGCTAGATAACTTTTGGCACTTTGAAGAATAGGGAGGCAGATTTATGAACTGGACAAATGAGCGTTACAGTCAGGAATTTTTCTAACATCTTGGCTCTATCTCTGAGAGACCCTTTGATTCTCAAAAAGGTGCTGCTTCAAAGGACACTTTCTGCCAGCTTTTAAATGCACCGTGCACCCTTGGATATTACTGCAGATTTTAAGCAACTTATCTTCCTGTGCAGGTCAGGAAAGAAGCAGGGTAAGTTTAGAGCCTGTTTTAGTCCCATTTACTCAGTAACATGAAAACTTATAGATGGCAAGAATGTTCAGGAAGGAGACAGGTGTGCCTGCACGTAGGGGAGGAACAGGGTGGTGTTAACATGCAGAAAGAACTTGGTGCACTTCTGGAAAGGTGAACCTGAATCTGTGATCTCCTAGCATTGCTGAGACATTAGAGACATTCTTCCTCCTCGCGCCATACACGCAATCACAGCAGGCACGCACCTCTGATACCCCCACAAAACCCTTTTGCTCAGTTCTGCTTGGATAGGAGTTGCTGAACCCCTTCCATGGCTGGCTTCCAGCAACTGAGCCCTAACTCGCCGTGTTCTGAGCTCCACCGCCGATTAGCCTCCATATGCTTGACCCCAGCAGGCAGCCAACTGCAGCGCTGCCAAGGTTTCTGCATTTGTTTCTGCCCTGTCACTGTTGCACGCCATTCCAATTCAGATCCATCAAACTATCCACTACAGAAGCTGAAACATCGTGGGCAGAGGAATACACAAAATAAAAATTTCTTGGAAAAACCCCAGTCGTTATAATTGTAAATAGCTGATTTTCATCTTTGTATGCTGTTTGTCTTATGGATTCCACAGTTTCTGATTTCTGAGCTTTAGATCCGCTTAGAGAGGAACAGATAAATTCACACCTGGAAGTGATTGAAAAACAAGACAGCAGCTGCACAGAGAGGCACATATTTGTGGGGTATTTCCAGTATGATCAGGGTGCCAGACACTATGTCTTCACAAACAGAAGGAAACAACTGAGGATTGGGAACATCATCAAAGGTTTGTAATTTTTTTATGGTTCTGCTTCCTCTCATAACAAAACAAAGTAGAAAATACAAATATTGACAAGAATTTAACACTTTTTCACCCATCACAAAGATCTGATCAAGTTTGGAGAAGTTTTGTATGCAAGCTGAGCTGTTACTGAGACATCATTGGGGCTGTTATAAACCAAGCTAAGCAAAACCTCTCACACTCAAGGTAAAGATGATGCTGTGGCTTAGCATGTTCCCCTTTCATCCCTGGGAACTTCAGGACAAATAATGCTCACCACTTGCCAGTGTTGTCACCCTACCACTCTTTTTTGCCATTATTTGATCTCTGCAATCACAGGAGGCCAGGTGGCCTGGGGGGACCCACCATAGAAATGATGCAGAAGAGTACATTGTTTTCAGGGCCAGACTCAGAGTCCATTCTCACTTGGGAATTGAGAAGGGGGGAAGCAAAACAGTCACAAAATTCCTCTATTCCTTATTTCAATTGCCACTTCTTCTTTTCACCAATTTTCAGGGTGCACACTGCTGATTTGCAGGCAGTAGATTTTAACAGTCAGTCCTAAAAAATCCTGCACTAAGATTTCAGGTAAGAGTAGAAGAGGAAGCAAATGCATGGAGAAAGCTCAAGCTGATTTTTGGCAAGTCCTCTGCTTGATCTGTGCTGCACTGTTGCCAGTGCTAAGTGTTCCAAAATCATACGTGATGAGGGTGGCTTAAAAATAATCAATTTTGAGTTCCTTTTTATTTGCCTTCTGGCTTAAAAATAATCAATTTGAGGTTGCTTTTATTTGCCTTTGGTTTCTTAGCCTTCAGGCTCAGAATATGTTTTCTCAGAAACCATGTGTGCTAGAAAGCTGCTTTCTCTTTTCCAAATAAATATTAGTATTTCTCAAGTCCAGCCCTAGCCCTGTGCTAAGGTTTCATGTACCAAATAGCTTAAGATATGTAATAAGCTTACTACAGGTGAAATTGTTCATCTTGTTTACCCTGTGTTTTGTTTTGTTTGCTGTAGTCTAGGGTAGGACAGCAGAAGAAGAAAGTGGACAAGTTAGCATGAATAAAAACATGAGAACAGAGAGCCAGGGAAGGAGGGGAACAACTTAATGAAACAAGAAAGAGAAAGGAAGGTGAGAGTGGAAACCAAGATGAAGCAGGAGGATGGAAATATTCACTACGGGAAAGATTTAGGAGGAGAAAGCAAAGCTAACAAAGAGCAAAGATAATTCTGCCTATACCTGTCCTTCAGTATGACAGCTGCTTTGGAGCTCTGGAATCTATAAATAGCTATAAATAGCTATGTATCTGTAATTAATTATTTGAAGTTGTGCCAATATTTAACCAAGGATTAGCCCTGCCAAAGTAAATGGGCAGCAACAGGTGGACCTTTGGAGACCAGGTATTTTCAAAGTTTTAAATGCTACACACTCGTGTAGTTCTGCATATATGTATCTTCTAGAGGGCCAAGTTAACTTGAAATTACGAGATTTTTTAGAGAGTTCAGTTGGAGGGACACTCTTTAAATTCTTAGGTCTGAAACTAAATCTTCAAAATTTGCTTTCTTTAGCAGGTATGTAACTCTGCTGAGGGCTATCACAGTCTGATTTTTGGTAGCCTGAGTACATGTGACACATGACTTGCAAAAGATTTGAAGGAACAATTCAGCAAAACACAGAAGTCTGGCTATTTCTTCAAAGTAGAAGGTTCTTCTCTATTTTAGAATTTCTTCCCCTTTTACTGTTCTGTATATTCTTGCTACTGTGTCTCCTGTAGCATTCTTATCCCTTTCATGTGATGTAGAATTGTCTTTCCGTTGCTCTGACTCTTTTATATTTCTCTCTCTGCCCCAAAATTCAGAGATGTCCTACTTAATATACATCGAACTGTCTCCCATCTTCTTTTAAATATGTCAGTGAGTTTGTAAGATTTCTGTAACATGAGCCATAACATGTTCTGAGTAGATGTAACATCTACTTTTACAGCTTGTGAAATAGATGTGTCACATTTAGTACCTGCTTAGCCACTCCATGTATCCCGCATCCCTATGGAATGAAGAGTAATTAATGTGTTATCTAGTTCAAGAGGTTGGATTTAGCCTTCTTGTAGTTGATGAGCCATATTTAACCTTGGTAAATGTCAGATTTCCGGCCCCCCCCCACCCCGATTTCAAATGCAAAGCTAAAATTAGAAGAAGTCTCCTTGTATACAGTCTACCCGGAAGGAAGTGTTCTCACTGAGTGCTGAATACATAACCAGAGAAGTGTTGATTCTGTGACTTGGATGAGAAGCTAAGATGGCTATTGTGATGCAGCTCTGACCAGTAAAAGGTTGAAACAAAGAAAAAACTTGAATTATCATTAACTTCTCTCTATTGCACGCAGAGGCACAGAGTATTTGCACATGGCATTCACATGCAAAGCTCTCTCTCATCTCTCCTCCCTTAAGACTCCTTGGCTTAGTAGTAAGTACTGGTTGTGCTCTGCAAGGGCAACAAATAGACCAAAAGAGACCAAAAATGATCAGGCAAATATAGAGAAAAGATGGATTGATAAATATGCTATAACTAAAGACCAAACGAGATTGAGACAGGACTTATTTCAGGCATTGTGTGTTGGTCAATAATTCATTGAGGATTTAAAATTGACTTTTAGTAAAGTAATTTGGACAGCAATACCTCAGCTACTGAAGTTAGGTAATATTTATTGTACAATAAACACTGGCTTATTTATTAAAATATTCTATCATATGTATTTTGCTATATAACCTTCCTAGCTCATAGACTTTTTTTTTGTGTGTGTGAATATTGAACTTTAAATCTAACTTAATTTCATTCTTTAGAGCATCTTTTTCATATATGTAATGAAACGTATCAGATACTCATGAGGCACACAGAAAAAATGCAGAAGTTCTCCAAGTGGGAAGCCTTAGCCACCCATGTCATTTTGGTGTTATCAGCATATGATGAGGTCTGCAACATTAGATCCATGCCTGGAAATCACCTATTGCCAGCTCCTGAGCTGCAAAAATAAAGAACCAGGGAAAACATTTCTCCCTTTTTCTCTCCCTCCCTCCATCTCCTACACCCACACGAGTACACTCACCCACACATGTGGGTGTGCATGCATGCACGTACACACAAAAAGCTTCTGTTTCGATTCTCTTCTCCCAGCTTCTTTGTGCAATTACAAATTGCAGATGTTCCAAACTTTAGGGCAGGGTTCAGTTTTGTTTGCAAATGAAATATATGATTAAAATGTTAAAAAATAAATTACTCATCTTCTCAATAGGAATATTCAACCCCTGGACTGTCCTAGGAATAGAGAGTTATTACAAATTTCCTTCTTCTCAGGGAGCTAAAATGGTCAATTCTTTGAGGACACACAGTGTTGATTTTTCTTTCTTTTTTTTTTTTTTTTTTTTACCAAATGAGGGATAATAGGTCTTTTTTTTCTGAATAAATATTTTAATATCAAAAATATCCTGCCTACTTCCACTGCTAAAAGTGCATGTTTTGGTGTCCATTTAAATTTAACATGACAACATATTTATATCTTCAGGGTTTTTTTAGCTAATAATAATCCACTACTATTTTTGTAGTGGGTAATAAAAATCAATGGTTGCAATGTTAGTAGCCTGGCATTTGTGGACACACCAACTACAGTTCCTTACATTATTCAACTCAAACCCATTTGCAAGAGCTGACCAGTTCAAGGGGCTAACAGTAACTCATAGACTGTTAAGACCATATTTTGGTACACAAATTATGTTATTGCCCAACCCCCATCACCTTTAGGGGGTTGTGGGGTTTGCCTTAACAGTAGTTCAATTGTTAGTCAGCTCCTGACTACTGGGCTTACTGCAAGGATGGAAGTGTAATGAACTTTAGATGTTTTGGATGGTATTCGGCAGGCAGTGTGAACATGGTTTGAATGTTGTTCATCCGTTTCCTTGACACAAACTGAAGGGTGCATTGAAAGGGAGAAGACGCGAGGTGATGCTCCCAAAGTGAACCCTAACCATTGTAAAACTGATGGCAGGTAGGTCTGCTGATGTAAGTTGCTTGGGTGTTTGACATGCCCCACACACACCCAGACATCCCACTCCAGAAGAGCTGAGTGTCAGCATGAGACTCAGAAGCTAAAGAGTTGGAGGAAAGATGCAAAAAGATGCAGGAGAAGAGATTGAGAGGAATCTGATAAACATATTTTCTAAAAAGATGGAGGTGGGGGAATTGAGAAAACAGAAATTAGACTTCCCTAGCCTAAGAGGAAAAGAGCGTGATAATTTTCCTTCTATCCTCTTCACGCTTCAATTCCCAAAACTCCCACAGTAGCTTAAAAACATCTGCATCTGCATGAGCTTTTCTGATCTACTCTCTGTTATACTAATTCTTCCAATGATCTTTACATATCACTCAGAAGCCTTATGCTCCCAAATGCTTAGTTCCATGCTTCTCAAGTACCTGTATATATTGGAAAGATGATGGAGAGGTGTGAAAGACGTCTGACTTGAAAACATGAGGAAAAAGGGAAGATGGGGAGGGTGGAACATTATTTTCTTCCCAACTATGAATGAGCAGCTATGACAAGAAAGACTCAAAGCTTCTTCAGCATTTACCACTTTCCTATTATTTATTATCTTACCAAAAATTTACAGTGACCTTAATAATGGCATGCTTGGCTTGTGCAAGGAGGGAAGGCATTTCAAGTATTGATATCAACAGCCTTGCTTTCAACTCTCTGTCCTCAGTTCTGCTGGGTTAGGAAACATGACAGCTTTATCCTAACTGCTACAGCATGTTTGAGCAATGTCATTTTCCCCAAGTGGAATTAGGAAAACACAGCCCTTTAGAGTTTGCATAAAACTCTACTTAAAAATACTACTGGCTGAGCGCAAAGCACTATCACAAGTTCTTGCATAAGGTTTGCAAACTGCAAAGCATCCAGGCCAAAACTCACTTACATTTCATGACCATACCATGTCTGGCTACTGTGACAGTCTGCCATAAAAACCTTCTGCTTCAGCAGAGCCCTGAACTCCCTTTGGCTCTGCTGTTCCTTCCTCTGTGACCTTGAATTCCAGGCACTGAGGTGAAGAACTTTCTCAGTTGCCTTTGCTCAACGCAGCACTTGATCACACCCCCAGCAGCTAAGAACCTGTGGGGTGGATCAGAGCCACAGGTTGAGCCACAAAAATGTGCAATAAATAGATTTTAGTTGAACCAGTCAGTGCTGTAAAATGCTGAGGTTTAGGCAGGCTGTATTTAAGAGGCCTGCTGTTTAAACGATTACAAATAGACTGGTAACCCACTCCCAGGAGGCACAAAAAATGTCGTCAGTTTAGTTAACATGCAAGATTTTGGCAGTTTAGCGTTTGACCAGTCAGCTTTTGAGCGCTAGCCACGGCTGTGTGACACAACACCCAGTCCCTGTGTCCCACACAGCACTAGAGGGCAGAGCTAACACCTAACGAGAAATTAGGGTGCCTTAAGGTCCAGGGAACATACCTGAGAATGCAGTTAAACAAACTTCTAGGAAATAGCTGGAGAAGGAAGCTGAGACACAAAAGTCAAAATATTAGGTGGCTGGTAAAATAAATGACAGATTAATTTCTATGCTGGAAGCATGACAAACACTACAACCATGGCCTTGTATATTCCCCACTGCTAGCTTGGAGCATTTGCAGCTCAGAGGGACCCCTCACTCGCCCGTATTTGCAAGGGTCTGTTTGCAAAGGGAAGGACTGGACGTGTCGCTTTGGAAACCAAAGCTGAGATGCTGGAGCACAATTCTGCAAGAGGAAGGAAACTCCATGCCATGTGCTGTGTGCCAGGGAGGTGGCAACTTATAAATTTGCTGGGGCCAAAGTCCTCCTGCCATGGGCCCTGTGGTATTCCTGGGTCTCCACGCAGTGTGGCTCACAGGTGGCTGGAGGCACTCAAAGTGGAAGTGGAGGGAGACAGTGTGAGGTTGTGTGATAAATGCTGAAGGTCAGCTGTTGTGTTTTGGTTCCTGTTGGCCCTGTGTGTGCAGGGACTGCAGCACAGCACCTGCTGGTGCAGGTACAGGTGCTGGTGTGGGCACCCTGCTTTGGAGGAGACTCACAGCACAAGTGAGACCTCAGGAAGGGACTGTCTTGTATCTGGTTGTTACCCTGGGACTGTGAGAGGGTGAGCCACATTCCATGCATGCTCATGCCATGCCACATATCCGCAGTGTGAGGCATTCAGGAGCTATAGACTGGGTAGATGCTGGCAGCCTTGAATTTAATTGCTCTCTCTCATCTAACTGCAGACTGGTGAAGGCTGGAGAGTGTGAGAAACTGGATGAAATAGTGAAACGGGAGTGGTTTGTCCGCAGGCTCAACATGGAAATCTAGGCAAGGTGTTAGATTCTTATCCACCTAGACTTTTACAGATGCCCACAGAGAACAAAGAGAAACACTTTGGGTAAAATTAAGTACTTTTCTAAACTGCTACATAACTTTCACCTATTAAAGTGCTGCAAGGCCTTAAAAAAAGAAGAAGTGAAAGCTACCACACTCCCCCAGCCAAATAATATCAAGAGCAGCCAAAAGTTTTGTTTACCTCTGTTCGTCAGAAGAAAGAATTGAATTAATTTTGTGTATCACTAATATTGCAGCTGCTGTTTTATGACCAGATATCTTCATTCTTTTCTTGAGACTGCTCAGTCTCCAAGAAATGAAGTGTGATTTTTACAGTTTATATGGCAATGATTTATATGAGGGTCATGGCCTGTCACATGACAACGCCTGACCCCACGTAACATGATGTAAGTGTAAGAATCACACTCTTTCTTAGGGTCAGCAGCTCCATGACACAGGTCTCTGTGTTCAACCCACCACCCACAAAGTGGGGGAAATATGTCTTTTCCCTTTTTTAAAATTTTTCTCCTTTTTTGTTGGCTCCCTGAATTACTTTCAGGTAGCTCTGCACATTTCTACTTTTTCATTTAATTAGGTGCAAACACTCTGTATAAATAAAATAAAAAGTTCCCTGCAGCTAGTAGACTGTTGCAGACTGCCAGACACTGAAAAATGTTTGTCTGTGTTGCTGTTGCCTAATATTTCACGTTTTATAAACAAAGAAATCTTTCTCTCCCTCTTTTTTCTCTCAAGTTTCCAGTTAGCTTTTGGGGTTTAGAAGCTTGGATACAGCTGCAGAATAAATTTGGATCCCAGTATACAGTAGGTGTACTATCCATGAAAACAATAGGTGTACAGTGCTACCAAGGTTTCCTGCCTGCCTTTTAGTCACACAGACTCCATATCCTTTAGGAGATGTCATTGCAGTGCTTGTATGTAAATGCTATATCATCTATTAGGTATTACAGATCCCTTTACATGGTCCTTGGGAAGCCAATGCATAATTCTTTATGTCCTCTTTCTAGCAGGGACACAAGGCATAGACTTCCCCAATTATAATGATATGATACCTCAAAAGTATGTGTAAAGAACTTATGTTGATTTACTAAGAGCATATCAGAACTGAGTGTAAAGTTGGTTATCTCTGTTTATATGTGAAGAGAGAGAGTCCGGAGAGGTTGTGCAGGCTTACAAGTTGATGTGTTACGGAGCTGCAGAACCCAAATCCTCTTGGTTTCCACAGTCTCCACCACTGTATCTACAGAGAGCCTTTATCAACATGTCTGGCCTCTAGAAAACCAGTTATTTGGTTGCATTTATATATAGATCAACTGGTATCCAAAAGTTTGGAAATGATAACTCATACCTGGGCATGGATCACCATAAATAGTTACAGAGTTATCCTATAGTGCCGTAATTCTGTGTAGATGCTGCAGCTGAGTGTAGGGCACTTAGCAAACTCTATGCCTCAGTTATTTTTGTATTTATCTCCTTTCAGCTTCATCTTGAGACAGTGCTTCAGAACTTCCAGACTGTATTATAAATTCTAATAATCATGCTGGTTAGAGCAATTTAGTCACCACCGTGCTCGTACATGAATCTGGATCTCTCTCTTAAAAAAAAGTAATGAAAATTTAGGATGATAAGTAAACCTAAAGACTATATTCCATTTAAATTCAGTCCTTCAAGCTAAATTATGCAGACTGTCAACACCTGAAGCTATTGCATTATGCAGAGAAACAAGTTAAACAGAATCTCATGCTTTAGTGACAGAAGAGAGAGGTATATTTTTCTGAACAGAAACTTTATTTCTATTGTGCTTTATTCTGATGTGAAAAGTGACCTTTCCTGTGACTTTCCAGCGTTCTTCAGTTTCTTGGCCAGCTGCAGCACTTTAACGAATCTCCCAACATCTGCCCAACTTGGCTTAAGATAGCAAATGTTTCTGAGTGTCTATTTGCTCAAGACTTGAGGATCCTAGTCCTTGTCTTGCAAAGGCTCAAGATCATGTGTTAGAATTTGCAGAACTGGAGCAATGTTTACAGTATATAAATTTTCAGTGGCAGAAAGTAAATATTCCCAGTAGTAGATATGAAGAGACCAAATACAATAATATCTATTTTAAATACATGTGTTGCTGCTGTGCAAATGTGTCTTTATTCACTGGTATTTATTTTAGGTGTTTTATTTAGTCTTAAAAATCTACTCTAAGTTGAATGACATATTCCAGATGTAAATGTGCACAGATACTGTTCAGGTAGTAGATGTCCAAACTTTTATTGTGTGCTTCACAGCACACAAGTGTCTTGTGTATGTGCATTCATATGTGCATGTACATACTTTATAACCCAGTGCCTTCACGTGTCTTGCTCACTACATAAAAGTTTGCACACAGTGAATCACTGTTTTATAAAATATCCCCATTGGCACCTTCACTGCTCCCAAGGCAGGCATGATCTATCAGTGGTGTAAAGCTGCAGGCACAATTAATCTTTTGTAATCTGTCATAATACATTGTATTTTATACACTGAATAGTCTGACTGATGTGTTAGTGCAGTGCTATGAATGCCAGACGTTCTGAGCAAAAGGTTATATCTGTTTCTAAGCATCTTAACTTCCTGATCTCATTTTGAGATTTAGGTTCCAAGAAGGGATTGATTCTAACAGCAGGATTTTTTTCTTTATTAATGTTGATTTCAATGCAAAACCATGCATATCTTCTAAGTATAAAACCTACTCTGCTGAGCTTTATAAAAATCTTCCAAAATACACTAAGACCAGGAATTTTTGTTGATAGAAATATAAGACTGGAAGGACAACTGCTTGGCAGTGAAATACTTACCTTCCAGGAATTAATAACTGGTAAATGTCCTTACCTTTTCACACTTACAGACTTACTTTACAGTTGAGATGGGATGGCTAGAAGAAGCCAGGTCATTCTATGAACTGTTCATGCCTTCAAAAAGGAACAGATCTTGTGGTCTTGTGGTAATTCTTTAAAATTAGTAAGATGTTCTACTCAAGAATACAAGCTGAGATTTTCCAAGACAGGAGCCAGAGTGGCAAAATGCCTTTACATATATCAACACAAGGAAATGAGCCAATTATAGCAAAACTAACCCAACGGACATTAGGAATTCTAGATGGAAATCCGGAAGATACTGTCCTTTCCTCCACCTGCTTTGGCCAAACTCACGAGGACACAAAGGGGCAACAAAGTCATCATCCCTATGACAAGTGTCAGGGAGACCTGCAGCTACTGCCGTGGTCACGTTAGGTCTCCATTAATGTCTGTGAGTCTTGCTGTAATTACTTATTCAATTTAATGAAATCCCTTTGCTGTCTCACTAAAAGTGTCCACCACTTTTTAAAATAGGGGTAGAACTATTGGTGTATCATAAAACTGCGTTTTATGCCATTAACTCCATTTCTAGTAAAAGAAACATAAACTCAATGAATGTTACAATTTTCTGTCATGTTGTATGTTAACTCCTGTTGTACAGAGCTTAGACTTTCTGTTGAAATGAAGTGCACTTTTGTAGTTGTGTTACACCAACCATCCTATGTTAAAGAAGAGATAAGAAAGGAACTTCCTATCCTTCTCATTTTGAAGGCATTCCTTTCGAGTTAGGTTGGAAAGGCAAAGCTTTCTTTTTTGCTGCCCTTTCTATTCTCTGGATAAACAGAAAATTCAAAGCTACCTGAAACCTATCTGCAAGTTTTCAGCATGTACATTCACATGCCAGAGATGGGCATACAGAAGAGGAAGAAGCCTACAATTCTTCTAAAATCAACAGGATCAGAGCATTATCTTCCCAAATTCATCAGATATAGGAATTTTTAAAACTTCTAGTGCTATGGTGTTACTTGCTACCTTGACTTTCTTATAAAGGAGTTCCAGAGCTTGAGTAATTTTTTGTGAGACTGAAACCAACACTGCGCACGTTCATCATTCTCAGTTGATGCCTGCAACTGCCTACCAGCACCTTGCCTTGTAGGACACCAGGGCTTCTGGCAGTGAGAAGGATCAGCTCCTTATTTCTGTTCCTGGTGGCTCATAGTTACTTGCCAGACTGAATGTTTCTGCCCAGCTTCAAATTTCTAAGGGAAAAAATTTTAAGAAGCTGAAATAAAAGCAAAATAGGATGGGAATATGAAAACAACATTTCTGAACCCTGCTGAGTTCCAACAGCAACACAAAACTATTCAGTTTATGTATTTAGCTAAATAAATCCTGCCATCACCACTAGTATGTTTCCTCTCATTGTGGGGGTTTCTTTTGACTTGTGTTGGGACAAATATAAGATGAACGAGAATAAGGGACAGATGTCAGTTCTGTAAGTGGTAGTGGGAACTGGGAACTCCCTTCATCAGCTGCTTTCAGAGTGTTCAAGCCTGTTCAAGCCTGACCAGGGCTATTCATCTGGACCAGGAGTGCTGACAGAGACCAGCTGATGGACCCCCTCTTCCATGCCTTCAAAAAGGAGCAGATCAGAAAGGAACCTTCAGTTCCTCATGCCCATCCCAAAGCTGGAATCTGAAACAGCCAGATTAATCCGTCCCAGTGCTGTTCTTCAGGGAGGCTTTGTCCCCAGAGTCCCATGCCGCTTGGCACTTCTCCTCAGCCCTCACCTGAACACCATCACTCTTGCTGCAGCAGCCACTGACCTCAGCAAGGCACTGCTGGCTGATTTTGTGCTGTGGAAAGGAAAACACTCCTCATGCCTGCACCCATCCCTCTGGAGATGCACAGCTAAGCCCACAAACTCACCGTGTACCAGCAGCAGCTATGTAGCTGCCCTTCTCCTCTCAGCCAGGGATTACTTCTGCCCGTTGCTTGTCCTTTCCCCCCCTTCTCTCTCCCTCCTGACTTTTACATTTCTTCCATCATGATCCATTAGGTATTTACCGGCAGGATAATGTGACTTTTCACACCGGTTCTCTGTGTGCACTGCCCTGCAGACTGGGCTGGATAAAGCCTCTCCCCAACCCCAGCTGGCTGGACATCTCCCCCCCACCTTCCCCTCCCCTTCACACTAGCCAAGCCAAGGATTCCTCTCTCCCTCCCTCGTTCTTTTTCCACCCCTCCCGCCTTCAGTGCAAACCCAAGACGCAGGATCCTGCCGAGGGAAAGTGCTCCTTGAAATCATCACCGCAGACCCCGCTGTGAAAGTGCAGAGGAGGAGAGAGAAAAAGCCTCGGCAGCCAACCTCCTGCGGCTGAGGGCTTTGCAAGCAGGGCAATGGCTCCAGGCTACCAGAGATTCTCTCTCACCTTTCTCCAGGGCGTGGGGTCTGTATTCTTCATGCTTCAGATCATCTGTGTTCAGGCTGATGGTGAGTCTCCCATTCAGTTTGGGCTGGGTTACTATGGCTGGAATGAGAGCTGTATGTTGAAATGTGTTATTGAAAAAAAAAAAAAAAATCCCAAACCAACTTTTTTTTTTTTAATAAGAAGCTTAAATACATGCCCCAGTTTGTGTTAGGAAACTTCTGATTCAGAGGTTTTTGAGACTCTACAAATATCCTGGGGTTAAGCAGAGAAAGGAAATAAGATCCCAGAAGGCTAAGATTATTTTATTACAACAAAATGACGGGATAGTGAACTTTTCCAGAGGAAATAAGTATAATGAAACAAAGCCAGAACACGACTAAGAAGACTCAGCTATATTTTAGGAGACGTCTCCTTATAATTCAGAGTACCTTTTCTCCGAAGAACTTTCCCATCTGCCCTCTTCAGATACCTCCCTGTGACACTATACAGGCAGGTATTGAGGAAGGGAATCCAAGAAGTGAAAGACTTTGATAACCTCTTCTGTTCAGTGCCACACACGCTGAAGATGACTGCTCACCTTTCTGCACATGAGCTTCATCTGCGCTTCACTGCTGAAGGATGTGATCAGAACATGGATTTGGCTGAAGCACCAGCTACCAGTTACTCTGAAATGGGACTTTTTACTCGCTGATGGTAATCCTGAACGGTTGCATCCCTTGAAAGGTTCCAGTAGCATACTGCCCTTTTAATGATTCAGCTTGTGATAGTGATGACCAACTTGTCTTAACCAAAACATAACTTACTTTTGTAGCAACTATGTCTTTTCTTGGGAGAGCAATGCTGAATGGTCACATTTTTCCGCTTTCACAGCTGCGGTAGATTTATGCCCAATCTCAGAATTTTTTAATTTCAATACCCTAATCCTTTACCATTGATGTTTGCTGCATTATTCCAGAGAACAGATCTTAAATATTATAGGGCAATAAAAATCTCTTCTTGTTTGTTCTCAGAGTATTTTTCCTGCTTAACTTAGAATTCTTTCAGCTGATGACAAAGTATGGCAAAGGAAAGGGAGAAAATTAATCTTGCCTGTATGTTTCTACAGCTTCGAGTAAAATGCCATTTATACAACAGAACCCCGTCTTGTGAATTTTAAGAGAATTACATTTCATTAAGCATAAAGGAAAAGAAATGTGTCAGACAACTGCACTGTGTTGCAGTAGGCAAAACTGTGATTCTGTTTTAGGATGTACTCCTTCCCTAGCAAAATGCCTTTGAAATGAGGAGAGGGGAGAAATCATATCAATGAAAAAGGATTCTTCACAGGACTTAAGGACACAGGACAGGAATAATAATTTCCCTTGCTAAGAATGCTTCACCTGAAGATCCCCTTGTTTTTCAGGGCCACCTTCTAATTTGTATTATTTCCATAAAATTTACTAAACTAACTTCTTGATTCCTAAACAGGCATCTTCTAAAAGAGAAAGGGAAAAAAAATGTTGGAGATCATTTTAAGGCAGAGCTCATGACAGATTTTAATTGTCATTCAACAGTTTGTCAAATTTACTTCACATGTGGTAAAACATTTATAGAATTAAAAGGTAGAATATCTGAAGTACTTTACAATTGTCAAGCATTATTATAATAATATGGTTTGCAATTTTGTTTAAATTCTATGTAGTGTTGTGAAAGATGTGTAAGTCTGCTATTAACTTGATCTTCAGTAGGTTCTCCTAATATTAATATTCAAGCAAACAACTGCAGCACTGTCCTATAAACCATCTGGGTTAAAACAGAAGAAAACACTTTATGTCAGATTTAAAATTTACCACTATGTATTTAAGAGGATCTGAGAGTATGAAACAGGATGAATACTTTCTTTTTGTAGCAGATTCTGCCCCGATCCAGTCAGAAAGCACCTTCACATTTTTTAAGTCGTAGGTGAAAATGCAATTGTGCTAGTTTCTAATGGATGCAAATGTCACTTAAGTGCAAACAGACCATTCTGAGTGACACATATGTGTTTGTGTATTCGTTATTTTTAACTGGAAGTATCTGACTGTGTTGCAAACTGCTAAAGGGATTTTGAATTAGCTTTATAAAAAACCTGTGAAATTCAGACTGGCCCCTGTTACAGTTACCTCTGAAACTGGCTGCAATATATTTCCCTAAGGAAGACTTTCACTTTATTATCTCACACAAAAGTAGTGACAGAGAGCAGGCAATAAAACTGGTGGCCATTGAGGTCTGGTGAAGGTGTAAAGCTTCAGAGCTTAACTGATCTCTTTTGATCATTATTTACCATGGTACATATTGCTGTAGCACACATAGGTTCCAGAAATGCAGAAATAAAATACAGCTTTGTTTCACTTTGCAGCTTTTTTTCCTGATTTTAATGTGCTTGCTCAAAGCTGTTCTGGTCCAGGTCAGATGGACAGAGGGCTCCTCAAGGGCTTGTTCCTGCTCTGATGTACCATGGTGTGCTACTGCTAGTGCAGTTACTGGAGAATAATATGGGTTATTGTGGCAGTTCTGAATTGTATCAGTGCAAATTCAGGGGGTTTAATTATTTTCCATTTGCACCGGAAATGTGACTTCCTGTATTCTGCACAGGAGTTGCCTCTGCTTTTTTTGCCTCCCTGTTTTGTCTTTTCACAGCTCCTAACATATCCACAAATATGAACCATTCTTTTCTGCAGAGTACTTGCTCTGAGACAGAGCATGTCAGGAGAGGGTGATGGCAATTCATCTACCATACTGAGACACTCCTGAATTGAAAGAATGTGCTGATTCCCAAACTTTACTAATTGTGTCGAAGTGGAGTTGGTCTGTTGGCTAAATCTGGATTATGTGAAGCTCTATTGGTCGCACCCTATTGGTCATCAGTAGTGACCATGCATAGTGACTGCAGAGGTTGCAAGTGAAAGGATCTAGGGTCCAGGGAGCTGGGCTCAAATAGGTGAGGATCTGAGAGACGTGCCTCTAACTAGAAACTGATGACGTCCAAAGTAGGGAAACCCCCCTGCTAGAGTATTTAATTTGGCTTGTTTTGCATCATTTTTTTTAAGTAAAGGAAAAAAATGTATGGTTTTTTTTTCTCTTCTGCTCTCTCTATACGCTCACGTTTCAGTAGCAGGTGTCTACAAATTTCAATCTCCCACTTACAAAACAACACACATTCTTGCATGAACAATTCCAACTATTTGATCCTAAAGCGTGTAGTAAAATCAAAATTTAGGCTCAAGCTGAGTTTAACTGAGGGGGAACTCAGAGGTGACCTCTTGATTTTGCTATTTTTCTGTTGAAGTAGTATTTTTTAAAATCGAATAAGACATCATTCACTTTTGTTTCTCACAGAAATAAACTCCACATTCGTGAACTCTAGGTAGAACTGGTAATTAGCCAAATCTCTGTCTGCAATTGTAGAGTTACTGGGTCCTCCACCATTACACTTACAATCAAGTTACATTGTTACACACAGCCATAGAAATGGAAAAACGTTGCTCTCGAAGTACAGAAATGACCTTCCCTTTCTTCTTCTGAGTGTTTTTTTCTCTTCTCTTCTCTCTTTTACCTCAATTTTAAATTTTTAACATTGAAGTAAAAATGTATTGGACTCCACATTTGCACATCTTTCACCAAATTTATTTTGTTGAAACAGAATAGTTTTTATCCTTTGAAATAGGAAGCATCATGTCTTGAGTTCAGCACACTGGGCATGCCTTTTAAAGTGCTTTCATTTTACTTCAAAGTATATTTTACCATGCAGTCTTATATTCCTTCTTCAAGTAAAATGCAAATCCTGCTGAAGACATGGAGAAATTTGAACTCATTTCAGTGGTCTTTGAGCTGTGCCTATGCACCTCAGAAGAACTTCTTGTTGTATCTTTTACTGTAAAAGAATAAATTGGCCGAACTCTCTTATTGATAACCAGTGGAATTCTGCTAAACCTAGTGACCTTCCACAAAATATGAAGAAGCAGCTTTTGGACGGGTTTTATTTTTGAAGAACTCCTTTTTTTGCACTTCCATGTATCTGATTGTAGAGGTCTCTTAAGTCTTGAAAGTATTAGGAGGATCAGTTTTTAGAAGCTGAGTTTAGCAAAATTTGGAGCTGGAAATAAGGTGGCGTAAGAGTAATGAACTATCGGAACAGTTTGCTATAAAGTGTGCTGTAAATTCTCCATTACTTGGAGGCATTGAATCATGACTGGATGCCTGTTGAAAAGACATGCTCTAGTTCAACCATGAATTTTTGGACTTGATGGTGGAATTGCAGGGGGAAATCTACAGTCTAGTTATGCAGGAATTGAACACAGTGATAGAAATGATCCCTAGAAGACCTGAGATTTATGCATCTGTGGGTATGTTTTCAATCAGAGTACACTGGGGTACTCTTAAGTAAAAGCTGTATGAATCTATTGCAAAAATTAACTAAAACATTATCAATATATCAAAATATAATCAATATTCTGTAATAAGAGTGATCAGATAATGGTGGAGGCTAGCGATCTAATATAGGCTAATTATTAAAGAGGGAATCTCTTTGGTTTCAAGCATGAATTTTTCATGTGAGCTATGAATCCCACTGACAACAATTGGAAGAATGATGTCTTATTATTTATGCCTCATCATTGAAGTTAAAAGCTTTATCACTTGTTTCAAATGGGAATCTAAAAGAACCTTACTGTTACAAGGATATTTTTTGTTCTGAACCTGCTAAACTCAACATGTTCAGCAAGCGTCCTCAGACATACTACTTTGCATGGATTTTTAGCTTGATCTTTAAATCAAAGGGACTTGCTTTGTTTAGAAAAGCTTCAGAAAAGTGTGTAGAGTTTTGGTAGCGAATTTTCACCCCTCTGCGGGGGGTAAAAGCTTTATGGGAAGCAAATGTTACAGGACAGAAATGAAGTGACAGAGTCAAGAGAGAGCTCAGACACAGGGGCTGCTCAAAGGTACCACAGTCAAAGGCATACTACATTCTTCATGCAGACATGATCCTTCATCCTGTGTCTTATGGAAATACAGAACAGTCTCATATTTAAAACAAAATGACAGTACCTCTCTTGATACTGCCTCAGAGATAAGACTGATTTCAACCACCCCAATATAAAAAAATGACTGCTATGTCATCAAGTATGGGAGAAAATCCTTTTTTAAGAAACCTTTTAACTAGCACCGATAAAAATGTTACAAATAATTAGCCAGGACCCTTAGATTCCCTTACACCGAAAATGATACCATTTGAGATAAAAAGTGATAAAAATTCTATACATCAATATCTTGTATATGTTAGCCATGACACTGTAAGGTGCAGAATTCAGTGTTGCAGTCATTTTTGTTTAAGGGGATTTCCTGTTTTGATGTGCTTTTGTGTTTTCCCTAGCATATCTCCTGTATTTTTTTCCTGCCAATGCCCCTCAGTAATGTGACACACCTCAGGATATTGAGGATCCAGCTATTCCATTGGTCAAGCATCTGATAAGTGAACCTTACTCACTATGATATTTTCTAAGTAAGAAATCAGACAAAACCAGAGGGCACATCTTGAAAACTTGGCAGATAGCCACAGAGCTTCTAAAACTTTGAAGAAGATTCGCAGGTTAGTCTGGTAAACAGGTTGGCCTTCTTTACCCACCTCTGGCTAACCAGAATTTCCTATAAAGCAGTTCACTGTAACTTCCCAACCAGTAAGTCTTTCCTAACTTACCTTATAATTCACTTGTTTATATAATTTGAACAGCCCAGATACCTTTTCAAAGGACAACGCTCTCTTTTGACAGCACCTTCATAGGTTCTAGTAAAAAGTTAGTGTATCTTAAGTACTAACAAACAGCATAACAGTAGTCAAGGGAAGCTGTCTCGGTGCCTGTCTTGGATATCTAAACTCCCTTAAAAATGTAACTGTTGCTTACTGGTAAAAAACCTAAATAATTAACCAAATTTTTTATAATTATATCTAGAGGGAACTCAATGCCTGCTGATTTTCCTTTCTTTAAGGCTTCTAATTGAAATACTAATAGCTGGAAAATAAGGGCCAAAATAACATTTACAGTTTAAGTCAGATGCTATGCAAACTTGTCCTCTTTGTCTTGGATGATGCATCTCAATCCCAATGGCCAAATGTTGAAATGTAGAATGCAGACAGGCTTTTAGTTGGGACGAAGCCTCAGTAAAGCATTACACTTAATCTCTGTTTTCCTTTAGGAGAGAAAATAGTTTTGCAACTTAAGAATGGTTGTTCAAAACCATCATCTTTCTGCTTATATGGTCTCTCTCCCTCGGCCGTGCACACTTCACTGTGTCTGTCGTGGCTTAGGAAACAGGAGCTACATTAGTGTCATGTGCATTATTTGGGACATGTGGTAAAGAATCCTGATGTTTGTGTACTGAGGGATGTAGAGGCTTGCTGCTTTCACTACTTTGTGTAAAACCCCCTGTTCTAATTACAGTTAATGGTACTGATTGCAGTGGAGAATCTAAAGACAATGTAATCTAGGGGCTATCACACTGACCAGTGTTTCTGGCTGTGTTCCTTGGTCAGCTACTGTTAACTGACTTAGGAAAATCACTCTGGGTACTCTGAATTTCCATTCCTTCTCGTAGCTGCTTGTCCCGCTTATTTAAATTGCCATCTGCCCAAATCAGGACGACTTCTTGCTGTGCACAGGTAGAATTCCCACCAAAGCAGGAGTCTTCATTGGGACTTGTCTGCCCTTGCTAGCTAATGTAAACACAAACAACATATTTACTTGAGGGAAAATTTACATGTTTTGATGTAAGGACTGTGATTCTTCTAGTAGGTTTAGTTGTGCACAGGTGAGAACAGATAGCTGTTGTGGGCAGGCCTACCTTGTATAAGTTCCCCGTATTTAGGATTAGAATTAGATTTACCTATTTGTTGAAACAGTATGTGGTGAGGGTGGCACTTGGTAGAGAATCAGGCTGAATCAGTCTGAAGGATTCCCAATACTGGTCAATATCTCCTGTGAGTGTGAAGCTGGCTACGTAGTGAACACTCAGTATGTGCTGGAAGTTATGCACTCATATAATCACTACCACTAATCCTCTTTGGAAATAAGACATAAATAAGTGCTTCCAGGCATTTACTGAATGAACAGTGCTTAATAATTTTCTTCCTGCACCTGCAAGCAATCTCAGTCCTTACCTTTGAAATCAAGAAGGTATTCTGAGGGATGTTATCATCAGAAAAAAGATAGTTACGGCAACTTAATGTCAGCTGCAAACTGTCTCATTGTTTATTTCTTTTTCTGGAGCAGCCAGCTAATATGTTTATTCCATAACCCTGTAACTTCTCAAGCTTCATTGCCAAAACCCCAACTGACCTGTTCCCACTTGCCAAAACCTCTAACTTTCACCCTTTCAGCTTTCCCAGTACTAGATAAATGAAAGTAAAATAAACTGAACTGAAAATAAAAATAGCATTAAAAAATGTTACACTAAATATGTTCTCATGCTCATTCAAAAAAAATAAAAAGCTTCCATTAATAAAAAATTTTGTCTGTCTTTCCAAAAAGGTATGATAACAAAGTGGTCTGCATTTAGACACAAGATGTCATAGAATGACATAAGTTTGATTTTAGAGAATAAGTATAAATCTATTTCTGATATGGAAGACGGGGCTGCAATACTGGTTTTTAGGCATGTACTTGCTTTATAGATGTAGTTGCTATGGAGTAACTGTAAAATGTTTAGCAATGGATTCTGATGTTAGTAGCCTACAGGAGGTGTTCTTTCCAACTTTGACTTTTTTTGTGCATATGAAAGAGTATCATATTTTCTCTCTCCAGGTCTTAAACACAGACCTAGAGAGGTGAGACAGGCTTCTTCTCCAAGTTAGGAATGACTTGCTTTTCTGTTGGTGCACAAAATTAAAAGAAAAGCTAACATGAGGATACTTAGTCTTGATTAAATTATGCCTTCCAAAAAGTAGGTGGCCCATTAAAATAAACTTAGTAAAAGCATGAAGGCTTTATTTTGTGATAATTTGCAATATTTCTGTTGAATATGTATTGAGTACAATTCCATGATGGATGACATGTCCTTTCTTGGTGTTGCAGGAAAAGTGTTTGCACTTGAGTCCAAGAACAACTCTCAGGGTCTGGATTTAGCCGAAGCTGAGAAAGCTTGTGTTGACCTGAGTGCTCGCTTAGCAACTGCAGAAGAACTGAAAAGGGCTGTTCTGGACTGTTCTTTTGCTGGCTGCACCACAGGATGGCTCGCCAGCGGCTCTGCCGGGTAAGGACAACAGCATAACACTTTCTGTGAAGTAGGAATGATGGTTGACAAGCAAGTTTTCCACCTTGATGAAGATTTACTGAAAAACACTGGCCACAATTCAAGCACCATGACATATAGCTAAATGTGCCACTCTCCCCCCAGAACTATTTTTTTACGGCTAATATTGCAGGTACACAAGTATTCACCAGTGTCACGTTACAATTTCACAGATTCGGCACAATTTTCTCTTCTTCTTTCCTGCTGAATTACATCGTTGTGGCTCCTGTCCCCCTGGTCTGTAGTGAGGGGCTGAGCCCTAAAGTGCTTTGCAGGCTGAGAACACGGTGCTAGAGTTAGTGTCCATGCTCCTGCTGACTCTGTTGCTCTCCAGTCTCTAAGAAGCTCAGCAAACTAAACTTCTCTTGGGAACCACGTGTCTGTCTAACGCACTGACGCATGGCTGAACAGACAATAGCATGTTCGAAAGGGCATAGATGCACTTGGGTATGATAACCCACATGTGGTAGAGAGTTTGTTGAGAAAGCTCACCAGGGATCTGATATTGTCCCTCAATGTGTTAGAGGTAGCTCAGGTGACTCGATGTGGCACTAGGCTGAGCTTTTCCTTGCACAAAGCACTGTTGCCTCTGTAGAGACCAATTTAAAGCAGGAATGTAAATGGAGGAGTTGAGGGAATGTCTGATGTCACTGAAGCTGGGACGATACAGGAATTGCCCAGGAGTATATCTAATCTATTTTCAATGTTCAATGGTGATAAAGTTTTGTTTTACGAAAAAAATGTTTCCAAACTTTAGTTTATTATTAGATTTTGTGATAGTTACCAGTTTTTAAAGTAAGCATTGGAGTTTCTGTATTTTTAGTGATAAGTTTTCCAAAGGACACAAAATTACTACTATTAATGAAATTTAAACAATTTCAAGCAAAAGCAACTATTTTCTGTGGTTGTATTTTTTCTTAGGTGAAAAATTGTTTGAAAATTTATTTGTAGGTACTTCTGGTCATTAAAAAAAGAATTCAGAAATGCCTCAGGATAAAAGACGGTGATCTAAATCCAAAAAATCTTTTTCCCAAGACAGTTGCTGAGATAGCTTGCAGGCTGACAAGACAGGGAAACCATATAACTGTAAGAAGTGCATGGAAAAGTTGTTGTACAGGGTCTTTATACAACCTCTGTATTCCAGAAGTAAGGAATGATGATGGGCAGGAGAAGAAGTCATCCCTTTTTTTATCTAAGCAATACCACTAGTTAGTCCAGTGAGATCCTCAATTAATTGCTGCAGGCACTGGAACTGTGGCTATTAATAGAACAGCTGTGGACTGAATATCTTCAATATCAAAATTGTGTACAGTGATAAAAACACATCATACTGACGGGAAGGAGGGGAAGATTTTGCATCCCTTCCAACCTTCTGTACTCCATTCCTCCTGTAAACCTGTCCTTAGTATGGCAGTCGCTAAACTATTTATCAGAAAGAACTTTGTGGGGGCACACCAGCATGCCATTGCTGTGCAGTCACCAGATCTGACCTTCAGTGGAGAGCTTCACCACAGAAAAAAGTTCTTCAGAGCTGGAATTTTATACTCTGGGGCTATTTTACCCATGGCTGGGCAAGCACCAGAATCTATGTTACTTGGTTCGTTGAACTGGATGTTTTTGGCCCTGGGGAAAAATGGGAATTGTATACAGCCTAAAAAGGCTAATCTGCTTCCACTGTAAGTTAATGCGGCTCTGGAGAAAGAAGTGAGCAGTCAAGTGCAAAATGTGCAAATGGGACAAAGTTGTTCAAGTTGAACAAGTTCAGCTTCAATACAGAGATTTACAGAGAAATTTAGATGAAAGGGTAAAATGATGCCACAAGGAGTTCCGTGCTAATACATGCAGGAGGAACATGCAATCTACTTGAAAATATCTTTACAGGGCTCTGATTTACGTCTGTCAGTCCAGGAAAGATATGAGGACATCACTATGCACAGCACAAAGAAAACCTCTGTCAGACTGCAGCTGTAGTAAAAACAGACAAACAAACAAACAAGCAAGCAAAGAAGTTTCTAGAGTGTTTATGGAATGGGATGGAGAATATGAAAAAATATATACATGTAGGTCATTGTAATGGCCTGCTTTGGAATACTATATATATTTTTACTGTATCTTGGGAAAGGTACTGAAAGTGTCTCAAAAAAAGGCTTAAGAATAATTAAAGGAATCAAAAAATATAAGAAGGGACTCAAATTATTTTACTAAATTAGTTATTTATTTTTAAATATTTACCTATACAATACTTTGGGCATTTACTTGATAAATGGAAACATGACAGCAGGGGTAAAGGATAGCTGGTATACAGAAAAACCTCTCCACACCAGCTGATTTTACAAAGAGAAGAGAAGAGAAGAGAAGAGAAGAGAAGAGAAGAGAAGAGAAGAGAAGAGAAGAGAAGAGAAGAGAAGAGAAGAGAAGAGAAGAGAAGAGAAGAAAGAGAAAGCAGGCTTCGCGGCATGCCCACAGGTTAGAGAAGTTTGAAAAATTATTTCCAAAATAAAGGACTCTTTGCTAGGCACACCTTGTGTATGTATCTTGATGAAACTCCACATCTTTGAATGAGAAATGACCTCCCCACATCTGCCAAGTCCAAAACTGTTCAGGACTTTGTATGTCGGATCTAAAATCTTGGAATCCTCCCAGCAGCTGACTGGAGTCCAATGCAGATAGCAGAGCTTTAGTCTAATACTCTCCCATATCCTCTTGGACTGTGTGCCTCAGAAAGGACATTAATAGGAGGGAGCATGATAAAAGGAGTTCCTAATTTCTGGAAGAATGAGGTTTGGTTTATTTATTTGGTGCCTGGAAAGTACCCCAATCTTTCCCCTGAGAAAAATGGGTTAGACATTGGCAGTAGAAGTAAACACAAACAAATTATGTGATTGAAGTAATCATGGTGTTGCAGGTTTTCTGAAATGCTTCAGCCCTCCTTTCATCACTTAGACTTTAAACTGAACAGGAGCTCTAGCAGACATGCAAGGACTTTTTCACTGCTAGATCCATTGTCCAGGTTTTGCACAAGCCTGTGATTTGTTAATTTCTGGTGACTATTTATGGTCTCAGTGAATAGTTACAATCCCACTCCTAGTAAACATTTCCATCACTGTTGATTATTTTGTCTTATTATTATTTTTACAGCCAAATCAGAGCCTGGAAACCTGTGGGAGTGTGTCCTCTTATGGCTGAGGCACATCACTCAGTCAGTGTGAGCAGGTTTATATTGCCTGCTCTCTGGGCTGTGCTTCTTCTATGGGCAAAGAGGAGAATTTGGTCTAAAGAGCCAGCCCAGTTTGTGTGACTGTCAAATTTCTGATGTCAAATTTCTTGTGTAAATGTAGATCACCCATATTTGAGTATGCCCACTTCAGTCCCTGCAAACTGGGCTAGCCCAAGCAGCAGGTCTTGAAAAATGGGATTCATTTCAACTGATGCAGAATGGAAATTGCTTAAACAAATAGATCCCTGCCAGCAAATCCAAAGACACTATAAAGTGGGTGCTTTTGTGATTTGAGCAGCCTGAGACAGAATCTCTTTCACAGGAATAAGGGGATGTTCTTGTCTTGCCCTTGCAGTTGTTCAGCCCAGCTTAATTCAGGGTTCAGGGTTCTTCACACAGACAAGTCCCTGGCAGTCTAGGGGCTTGGGAACTTTTTGAGAAGAGCCACTGACAAGTAGGTAGGGATAACTTTTCCCAGCAAGCCAAAAGTAAGCCGTGTACAAGTCAGTCTTGACATGTGTAACTTATAAAGCATTACACATTGTTGCATTTCAGGAAATGAAATGTTGTTAGGCAAGTCTCATTTGTCAGATGAGCCCTAATAGCTATTTATACTAAAAATGACACTCTTATGACTTACTTGCATGTCAGACAAGTGAGTCAGTAAAACCATCAAGTGATCTGCCAGAATATAAATGAAAAAAAGGTGGCAGAGTTCTCTGAAAGGCTCTCACTGCTATCTTTTGAACTCAGATGTCATGCTGGAAAACTTTGTGTCGAGTCTTCCAGCACTGGGCAGCATGTCTTGTAGGGTCTTAATTTCTTTTCTGGGTTTTTGAAATTTGGGAAGTGAATGTAACACAACTGGTCTTAATATCAACCCTGTGCACAGAATGTTAGAAAGCAGCTATTCATTTTAGAAATGGTTAAACATCCTCAACACCTTGTACTAATATACCCATAGCAAATTACTCATTTCCATTACTTTTGTAGGACAGAAAAGCTGAAGCTGTCCTATTCCCTATCCTGTTCCTTATTTGCCTACAAAGGAATGGAGCCATGTATCTCTTCTATAACAGCTTTGAAGTTCTGTGTAAAATTTCTGTTCTGTGATAGACCTCCTGCCCCTGCTCCTTTGTCAATGTGCTCCTTTGCATGAAATTGCCCTGGGCTAGTTTCTACCCAGTCCCTGAAGGATTTATTCCAGAGGGGATAAGTCTGCAGTGAGCAAGCAGAGTCAGCTAGAATAAGCTCTGCTGTGAGAGTCAGAAGACAGGGGTTCTTTTCTTGACTGACCACAGACCAGATGTTTGCTACTAGGAAAATTACTTCATCTCCATTTTTCCTTCCTTTTGTTAGCTCTTTGGGTTTTGCACTGACTGCTTTTGAATGCTGCTACAGTGTCAAACACAACAGGGCCCTCACTGCAGATGACACCAGTGGGAAATGTAATAATAAGACTCAAATATGGCATTTCACAAAACTACCTACTTCTTTTTCTGCCTACTGCATGGGACTTGCCCAGCACCTGACATACGGTAGTAAAAGCACATTTCCTGGGAAAGAAAAAAGCAATATCCAAGGAATGAAATAAAGGGTCAGTTGCTAACCCTTTCCAGTCTTCTCATCTGTATTTGTAAAGACTTGGGCTTGTGGGTCCCTTGAAATTCATCCAGGTGTGCATGCTAAAACAGGTCCACTTGCTCTTTGCAGAGAAGCAGTCCTGGTGATATGTCACTTCGG
This sequence comes from Coloeus monedula, assembly GCF_965178545.1. Classification (NCBI taxonomy): domain Eukaryota; kingdom Metazoa; phylum Chordata; class Aves; order Passeriformes; family Corvidae; genus Coloeus; species Coloeus monedula. The sequence continues at coordinate 50,410,640 of NC_138781.1, forward strand.
CAAGCTCTTGGTTTTATTTCAAGGATGTGCTCTGCTGACTGATTATAATGCATATGAATTTGTTCCCAGACAGATATTTGAGGCAGGTCAAGTAATTCACTTCAAGAGAAAAATCCAGACATAACTGACAGGACACGGTCCAATTCAAAATGCTAAAGTTGCTTATGAAATCATCTGAGGAGGTCTTGGACTCCAAAATGCCTTCATGTCACAAACTCTAGTCCCACAGCTCACAGCTCATGTCATGCTCTCCTAGAAGACAACTTTGTCTTCTTGTTGTTTCTTGTCAATCATCTCAGAAAGTCTCATATCAGGTGAAAACAAAGTAATTGTGTTTCAGGAATAGGGATTTTTACATAAAGCTCAGTCAAGAGACTTGAATTTAGGAAGTGGGCATGACCAGTTTACTCCCAGGGATGATATCACTGAGCAATGTGGATGTGACCCGCTTTCCATCAGCTTTGGGAGGAAAGAAGCAAATCTTTTCTTAGCCCAACCTGGGATGATAACATGGACAAAGTATGACAGCTGTGTTTCTTGTAAAAGAGATGGCCCAATAACTGAATAACTTTTTAGAAAATGTACTTTTTGAGGAGCAGCATTGTAGAAAAGAAACTACCTATTTTTTATGTGTTTTCTAAGACAAGCATCCAAACCACCATCTGCTGAAATGTAGCATCACAGTCATCAGAGTTGCCATTTACTAAGCGAGATATGACTCTCACTTCTAAGTTGTATTTTTACTGGAAGGTTTTTTTAACTAACTGAGTGATTTAGCAAAACTTTAGCAAGCTTTGGCACAAAAGGCAGCAGTTTGATAGTAAAACTAACTAATGCCAGAAGGTTAGAAATCACTCCTAAGACCAAGGAAAATCACAATATTGAACAGGAAGGTAAGCCTGACTTCAGAGATGGAGTAATAGAAACAGGGTGCAAGGCAACAGTATTGTCTGAAGGCTAATAGGAATTTCTGCCTTAAACCAGCAGTTCAGCTGGAAAGGCAGAGCAGGAGAAAGAGCTGGGTATAGTCACAGAACACAGGGAGGCAGTGGGCCTGTTTTAAAATGAAATACCTCATGTAAAATTTGTGAGAAAAATAAATGCTATCGTCCTAAAAGATATCCAGCAGCAATTCCAGAGGAAAGAGGGCAGTACTGAGGGACTTGAATGAGGCACCAGTGAGACGCCACCTGCAATAGTGCAATGTAATTATTGGCATTCAAGCCCAGAAGGTCTGGGCTCAGACTAGGATTAGTCCAAAAAAGCACCTCTTTTATCAAATGGCAATTAAAGGTGATAATTTATTTAGCTGAGCAAAATGAAGTCAAAAATGGGATATGCTTACTCTTTGCAAATGCACAAGAGGGGCTAATACCAGGATTTTAACTTGTCAGATATCTAATGAAGTTGATTTTCCACTTTTCAAATGAAGTTCACATATTTTGCCTTTTTTTTTAGACTCTCTGTAATGCTTTGTCATATCTGAAAGCCTGTCCTCTGAGAACGGAGCTGCTTTGTAAATCAGTAGCATTCAGAAAATATTTTTGTATTTTTTTAAAACCCTTTGGTAACTAACCAGTAACATCTGTTACCAAAGCCATGGATTAAACTGGAACCTGTAAAGTGAAATTGGGTAAAACCAACTTTCTAGTGATGCTTGACGTGCCATCAAGCATCCAGCTAGTCCAGACCAGGAAGCAACATGATTCTTCTTTACATGCATTAAGAATGCTCAAATTATATGTACCTAGTGATATTAGAGTAAAATGACTATATAAAATCTTTCATACTAGGCTACAGTATGAAAGTCTGCATGAATGGGCCATATTTATCTAATGAACAGAGGCCTCACTATTTCAGTAGTCATATGTACAATTTTAAGCACAAAAGGCTGCATTTTGGTGTATATTTTTAAGAATCTAAAGGATATTGGTTCTGCCTTGGTAAGACCTCCTTTTGACATTTCCAGTGGCAGTATTGCTGTTGGAATGTCTTCATGTCACACTTAGCAGCTGCTTTCTTTGGGTCACATCCAGCCAGAATTAGCTTCTATAGTTCCCAGTCAATGGACTTTCCAAAGCCCACCTGTGCTCCCCTTCATGACTTTTCAGGGAAATTTTCTTCCCTTTGGTAATCATGAACATGTCATTTATATTTTATTCCTCATCAGAGCCAGCTTTGTAATTTGCAGTTTCCCAAAATACAGAAGGGGAAGACTAAGAATAAAAATCCCCTAGTTTGGCTCCCAGACTGCTGCTGGTTTTTTCTCTTGCCTAGTTACTGAAACACAAACAGTAAAGCTGACCCATGAAAAAAAATCAGCACAAGATGTTAAAGATTTATCTTGACTAAGAAAAGTGATGAAGTTTTTAGCTTTATAATTAGGGGAAGGTTTCTTATAGTATGCTATGAACCAGACTTTCACAGTGCCTCAGCTAACACGTTGTTGCTGATGTTCTTCTGAGCTGAATATATTGCAAGCTCATACTACTATGAATCAATGTCATAAGACCATTCTGACTCAGTTCAGTGAATTTATTGACTAAGACTACAAAACCTAAAATCAACCAGCAGATAAAGTAGCAACTACAAAAAAACATCCCACCTACTGTTTTCTGTGCTGATGGATCACGCTTTATCCTATGAACTCAGCTGTCAAATCCGTTTGTTTTAGCTTGGGCTTACTGAAAAACTTTCAAGTATTATAAAATTGCCTTGCAGTTATCTTACAAAGCACAAGTATCAGTGGATATTACTATAAACAAAACTTATAATTTATATAAAAATAGCATGTCTTTATTAAAAATGCCTTTATTATACATACATACCATATATGAAATGGACTATAATTACTACAGTTTGAGCATATAATTATCATATATTTATTAATACATATTTTATAATGGCATATTATGGCATATTGTAAAATAAATATTAGTCATGCCAGATTTTCTTCTATTTCCTTCTTTGAACAGAGGAATTAAGAGAAGAGCAAAATATACCAATTATTCCTTCGTTACATAATACATTAGAAAAAAAAATTGAAGCAGCACAAGAGTAAGCTGAAGGCTTCTGGGAAGTCTGCTTCTCACCTTATTGTGCTACATACTAGATTTTCTCCTTGGGTGTGCACATGATATCTGCAATATCTGAGTCATGGCACAGGAAAACAATGAATAGATTGGCCAGTCTCTGATCTTTTTTTCCAGGTGGGTACAGAAGGACTGTTAATTGTTCTTAGTTGGATGAATTGTATTGTACAGCAGGAGTTAAGCTGAGGTTCAACACAGTGCAGAATCCCTGGTCTCCTGTTTTCTCTCTTGAGAGGAGAAGAGGCATCATGAAGCAGTTTGTCCTTAGCACTAGACTGAGAAGATTCTCAGTAGTTTGTCAAGGAAACAGAGGAGACACCTTTAGGCATCTTCCAATTTTCATCAGAGAGAAGGGGCTGTTGTCGACACAACCAACCACATTTTTATCTTACTGGATAACATGTGGTACTTTCATGGTCTATGGAGATAGTGTTTCTGATTGATTTGTATGCTGAGATTGAGAGTTCATGGCCATGTAAGAGTAATTTTGAGGGATGCATGGATGCTTCAGGCAGATATGTATCACAGACAATTACTATGGGTGATATGCTGTCCAAACTCAGGATGCTTCTGAGTACGTCTGCCTTCATCAGAAATCTCCACAGAAGGAAAAAGAAATCAAATCTGTTTCTTAACTAAAAGGCACAAAATGAAGCATTACACTGCTCTGAGCATCAGATGATATTGTATGCTGAGTAATGAGGTTAACTTCAATTAATGCATGAAAGTATACATTAACAGAACTAAATGTACATGACTACATTCTTCTGAGTGGCTGGGTAGGTGGATGTGTCCCTTAAAAAAGTGTATGAAGTTTGTGACATTCTCTCAGCCATGATGCATGCCACGGTGCAATAATTCAAAACAGTCAAGAAACAAACCAGGCAGCAACACCTCTCAGCAGGGTGCTGGAAGGAGTAGGACAACTGTACAATTTTTTGTCTCTTATTTTAGTATGGCTGTGCTGCTGCTGAAGAAATTTCAAGATATGATGAATTCTGAATTGGTAGCCATTTTTCAGTCATGAAAATGGTAACAAATTTAAAAGCATCACACTCTACCTTTTAGAACTGTGACTAAAGTGTACCTGTATATTTAAGTTGAAATTATAGATTAAAAGCTAGCATTTTAGTATTTAGGGGAACCCTCAAGAATTCAGAAAATAGGCTATTAATGTGTATTTTTAGTCATACCTGAAATCCTACTGGCTGCAAAGAGACTATTTCTATGCCATGGGCACTGCAGGTCTGATCGACCCACTACTGAGAAATGCTGAGCACTCTTGAAGCTCCATTCAGCAACAGCAGTAACAGCTTACTGAAGATGTTTAAATCTTGCAGGACTGAGCCTGAGGTGTGAAACTACTGTCAGAGAAGAAGGAATGAAAGAGATTAAATAGATTTTTTTTCTTCCTTCATCTTTTTAGAGTCATATTTCACATCAAGGTGTGAAAAGACATCTGAGATATTCAAGTCCAATCATTGACCCGGCACTGTGTCTTGTGTACAAGACAAGGTTTCTTTCATTTCAGAAGGATTGCATTAGGACATCTGCAGTTTTATTCAGATCAATTTTAATATGACAAAAATCCAAATGAAAGTCCTAAGTAGCAGATACATGTAAATACGTGTGAAAAATCTTAATGTAATCTAAAGCCTTTCTTTATGTATAATGTTGAAACTTCACGCAAGGTAAACCTTTGTCAGTTTGATCACACTGGATAGCAGCTGAGAAGGTTCTTAAAATGAATTAGCTAATCGATAAAATCTATCACCTACAAGCCTGTAGTTTATAGTAAAATATTTGAAAAAAAAGTGAGAAAAACTAGCACTTTAAATACATGACCTTACACCTGAGCCAGGTATCCTGTTTTGGTGATGACCTCATTATACCAAAGGTGTGTCACCCACAGATAACTTTGCAGCCAGCTGAAGAACTGATAAAGAAGTTACAGTGCTTTGGGCAGAAGCAAAATACATAAATATAGAAATTGGAATTGGAAATCTCAGAAGATTTCTAATTAGAAATTAGAAAGATAAGATTTTCAAAAGCGGCTTCCAAGTCTCAGGAATTTTAGTCTTTGATGGAACATAGAAATGAGTGTGGCCTGATGTTCAGAGACCAGAATTTTATGATGGTAAGAGTCTTCAAAACTAATTTGTTTCCCTTTGTTGCTTTTTTTTCTTTTTTTTTCTTTTTTTTTTTTTTTTTGAGAGAGAGCAAGCCTCAAGCCTAAAGTACACAATTACAGATGAAAAGCACATTTTTTGCAGTCATATCATTATCTGTCCACTCAGTGTTGCAAGACATAACTGATCCAGGGATCTAAGCAAGTGAGTATTTATAGGAAAGATTAAGGTTGATGAGTTAATTTTTGAAGTGTCTCCTTCTTTTAGACCTTTTAACACCTAGTGGAATAATATGGAAATATTATATACATACAGAAACTTTCTAATTGATATCCTGATCCTCCCAGTCATCTGAACTCATTTTGGCAGATCGAGTGGCTTTTGTCTAAGTGTTTAATTACTGACTTAGAGGATTCAGATTTTAAGTCCATTAAACTCTGAGAGAACTGAATTTAAAACTTGTGTGGACAATATTGTCCTTAAAAAAGGACTTTTTTGAAGGGATTTTTTGTCCCTCAAAAAATCAAGTGGAGTTTTCTTTATGAAGGAAACATATTTGGTTTGAAATCATAAAGGGGCTTTTAGCAGGGAATGACATCATGTTGTTTTCCAGAGGAGAAGTGTAGCAGGAGCCATTTTGGTGCACGTGTGACCACCACCATACGGCTTGTTTCATGTTGCTTTTGTTTGTTTATAATAAAAAAACACTAAAGTTGTGTATTTAGCTACCCGAAAGCTAACACATGCCAGAATGAAAATACTCTGTACAACCATAATTCAGCTTATTTCTACAAAACAATTGTTACATAGTATTTTAAGTGCATGATCAAATACTGGGTTTCCACTGGATCTTTTCCACCCTCAATGAACAGGCATTTTATTTATTTAATCTTATTTATTTTATATTATTGTATTTTATTTTATCTTATTTTATTCCTCAGATTTAGGGAAGGGCTGATGGCACATTAGTTCAACCATTGCACAATACAAAATGATAATTTCCTCCTCTGGAAGGATTTGCTCTGTGGAAAGCATTTTTATCTTCCCTTCACTAGAATAGCTGACTGTGCAACAGTTCTACAAGCTTTCTGTCCACGAAAATATAAACCCACACCATTAATATCCAGCTGCAAAAATTTGGGCTGAAATAACTTTCCCAGCCTTTGTAACCTCCAATGTAACAGTAAAACCAGTGTTTTCTGCAAGAAACTCTCTTCTATTTGCTAGTTTTAAGCAGCCAGTGCAGCTGAGAAAAGACATAATTGGTAAACTCTTACTTCATCATCAGCACCAACAGGGTTTTAAAACCCGATATAGATCTAATACCTTTCTTCAAGCCTATCAGGGGTGACAGGATGGATTAGGTACTGATGAGTACCAAACCAGGAGAAATGGAGTTTACTCAAAAGTGTGAAATTGCTATTAAAAAAAAAAAAAGCTGTTTTTCTTCCAACAACCCAAGATGAATTTTCTGAGTTTGTCTGTGTTAGCTTTTGAGCAGTTAAATATGCAACCTTACTGGCTCTTTAATGTAAACGCTAAGATTTATAACCTTTCAGATCAAATCTTGAGTTTCCTATTCATTTCCATCCAGGTACCATCAATGGGAACATGTATTGCTGAAATGTGTGAGCAAAATATGGCCTTAAATACTTTGGGTATAGGCCTGATATTTAGAAGTATTACAGAATATAGTAAGATAAACATCCTTTGTTGCTCTCTATGCCTTGAACTGATTTACAGCAAACATTTTTCCAATTACTTCTATTTCTCCCTTGGCTTTTTTTCATAGATCTTCCCACGCTATTACTTTATGTGCCAACGCTGAAACAGTTAAGCTGAGGCTAAAGCCTGACTACTCTGATAAATAAATCTCCAAATTTCACCTGCTTGTACAACTCCAGAAGATTTCTGATTATTTTTTTCTTCTTCTTCTCTATTTTAGGACAATTATATGCAGAAAGACGGGCAGCAAACAGCAGAGCGTGAAAGCCATTGATGTTAAAATTGAAACCGATCCCTTTGTGAATGACCAATATGATGCTTTTTGTGTAAAGGATGAAGGTCAGCACTGATATACTTTTGAAATAATGCAGAGTCATCACTGTCTTGCAACATTAAAAGTTTTGCCTTCAATTTTTCTATTGCTGAGCGAGAAAGAGGGAATGTTAAGGGATAAATCTTTGTAGTAATAGCCCACTACAAGAGCCAACTGCTGCAAAGACATTGGTTGCAGTAAATAAATTGTGTTATCTTTTGTCTTTGCTGCAGTTTAGTGAATTCAGACAGCACTACTGATCTGGCAGAACCCATTTTGGTGCTCACAAAACATAATTTATGGAAAGGAATATATCTGGCACCAATCTAATGGAAATGCCTGAAGCATGACCCTTACTCAGCACTGTAGCTGAACATAACTCAGCAAGCTGGCTTCCAGCTGCAACGCACCACGCTGTTGCGTATCTATCCGTATACAACATTTGTATGCAAATGACTTCAGTACCTCCATTTTAGTTTAGTTTTGCTTTGCTTTGCTTTGCTTTGCTTTGGGTGTTTTTTTAACAAGTGTAGACCAGGCTGCTAGGGCCTCTAATATATCCCAGATGATTCTGAAAACCAAACTGTTTCCAGCGTAGGTTGGTGTTTTAATTTTTCCGTATTTAAATTCCAGAACCCACAAGCAAAGATTAATTCTGAGGGTAAAAAGTGAATTGTTACTGATAGGCAGGATTGTGTAAAGGAATTTGGGAACCCCCAAAACAGATTGTTGATGTCCACAGTGAGTTTTTGCATCCGATTTCCAAGAAAAGCAAGGGTAAGCAGATGGCATTTCCTGAGAAACAGTATGTTCACAATGCAGGGGGGCATTCTGATAAACAGTCAGTGTCAGCAGCGTGGATGAAAATGTGATTGAAGTGAAATGTGGCAGAGGTGATGCATATTGATGTGTACCAAATCATTCTTTTCAGAAATACTGATTTTAGCAGAGTTTGACCATCCTCTCAAGTAACCCGTGTGATATCAGCTCCAGGCTCCGTGCTGCTGCAAGCAATGCCAGCTCTGTCACTCAGTTGCTAATGTGGTGACACAAGCACCTTTGTGCTTTCTTCCATGCTGCTACTCACACATAGAAGCAGATCCCTGTAAACATCTGCAAAACTCTCTCATTGTCTTCCTTCAAATCTCTTTTGTCATCATCCCCCCCTCCTCGAGAAAAACCTTGCAGTGGGTGGGACAGCTGTGGGATGCTGAAATCATTGCTCTGGCCACTATTGTTCCATTGTGCCCTTGTGCTCCCCTGTCTGTCCCCACCTGCTCCATCCAAGCTTACGCGTGGATGCTGGATCTCAGAGAAAGAGCTGCATTTACCTTTTGCATTTGATTACTCCTCGTGGTAAAGGGGCAGACAAGAACGCAACAAAACAAGATTATGCTGCAAAGGAGGACTACATAGGACTCAGAAACTGCATAGTTAAAACTTCGGGGAATTTCAGATTATTTGCAAAGAAGGAACAATTCATGAAGGATTTATTTTGTAGAAGGCGGGGAATTTTCTGATGACAGAACAGGATGATCATCCCAATGCACTCATCACGTAGTCCTTACACACAGAAACATTTCTGGATGACTCTAAGCTTCCCTCTTCTTTAAATATACAAAAAAATTTGGGATGCAGAGCCAATGTTTGAACAGAAAGAATCGAGTGAAGATGTCTGGCAGAGCCTGGTTTGTTGCTGGTATGAAAAGAGCAAAGTCCGGAAAGGAAACAGCCTTAACATTACAACAGTAACACACAAGCCAGCACAGAGCTGTTGACTGATGAAAGAACATCCTCAGGGATGCCACTTCCAGTTTTAGCAAATATCCAGTAAGAAGCAGCAAGAGCAAACCCTGCACCACAACCTCACACACAGCATATCTGTTCTGATTTTATGTACATGTGGCTAAGTTTGCATTAATGAGTTGTTTCTTACTTGAAGCCTCATGAATAATTTTTAGTCTTAGAAAAGTGGACATCATTTTTAATCTATACATTTGCAATTATAATACAGTAATGCATTAGAGTTAAGTAAAAAAGGCAAAGTTTTTGCCCTGCTGAAAGTGATAAATCCCAGGTTTCTTACACGGAGACCTACATCCCCCTATTAATTTCTTCCAGCCCTTTCATTTCTTTTATATCCATGCAACCAATAATGAGCAGAGAGCAGCTTTCCTTATTTGTCAGACGTGGCTGAGATGAGCCAAAGGCTCAGACAGACTAGTAGGTTGAAAACAGAGGGAACAGTCACATCAACCTCTGCTTCAGAAACCAAGCTGACATTAGTAACTCTTTGCAACTCTACTTTCAGTTCTTAGGACTGTGCAGAACGCATCTTAAAACACCATGAAAGTTCTAGTACAAACCATCACAAATTAACTTCTTAGCCCTTGATTTATAACTAATATTTACTCAGTTAACATTTACCATGCAAGTGAGTTGAGTCAAATTCCTTAAGCACACACCTCATCATGCCCCTACACCAGGGCAATAGTCAGATGCTAGCAAGAGCTCTGGCTGTGCTTACAGCATCAGGACTTTACAAATGGAAGTCTTGAAGAGAGAGTTTTTGCTTTGTTTCTGAAATGGATTTTATTCTGTACACACGGAAGAATCACAGCAGTAATTGAGACTAAGAGTTATCTTTTACAGGGAATTGATTCTAAGGGTTCTCTTTAACAAGGAAAGATGTAGCTGTAACGTTTTATGAATGCTCTGAGTATAGCTGCAGTTTTCACAGTACAGAGGAATGTGTCTTCTCAGCTTCTCATAAACACATGTTTTATGCAGCCATTAGAGTCAGCAAGAGAACTCTGTACCAGCTCAGGATCTGCTGAGATCAGAAAGTTTCCCTCTTAGCCCTGAGTGCCAAAAAATACCTAAAATATATATTAGATTCTGCCAATTCTGAAAATGCAGTATCACACATAAGTTAGATCTGGCACACAGAGCTACTATCTCTATCAAAGTTCATAAGAAAATACCTCAAATTGTAAAGTAGATAAAGCAAGAAAACCAGAAAGCTGGAATTTTTCCTGCCTTATTTTTTTGTAATGCCACATACAACTCAGTTCTATATATATATATATATATATATATATAAAACCCTCTTGGTTTTCTTTCTTATTTTTTTATTGCAGCAAAGGAATGATCTCTTTGTTGATAACCCCCAAGTTTTACTGGTTCTTTCTTTCAGTGACCCACTGATATTTACCGGCAACAAATAAGATCTGTTCCATAAGGCTTTGATTTACTGCCACCACAGGAAAACTAAACAGGCAGGAACTTGTAGTAGAGTACAGCATAAATGCAAATCAAAATTTTTTAAACATGACTGCTGGCTCCAGATATCCATCAAAGCTTGATGGCTTATGTACATACCTCAGTCAGCCTTTTTCAGCAGAAAGAAGAAAAGAAATTAATGTGTTCTTTGCAGCAAATATATTAAGTGTGCTTTACAAGAGCAATCAATCTGCAGTTTGCCTTGTGTAATATTTGAACTATTTATTTGTACTTGTCATGCTTTGCTGTAGATATAAGTTTTGGGGGTTTTTTTGGTAGTGCTACAGCTTTCTTTTTCAGAGCTTTGCATATAGCTGGCAGTCAATTCCCACTTCTCTGGTGATGTCACTTAAACGAATAAAGTCCTACCAAGCCCTATAGGATGTAAGAGGCATTGGCATCCTAGCATTGGGAGCTTACAAGCAACATTTACGTTGGCTATGATTGAGTTTTGGTTCTTTGTACTCAGTACCTTTATCCAAACAGAAAAATTCCATGTACTTTAGGGTTTCTGCAATCAAGAAGAAAAATAAACATCCTCACTCATCTCATTCACAGGTCTGACCGTTAAGAGCTGCATTTTCTAATTTCTTAATGACAAGACGGCATCCTAAAAATTCCAGTGGCCTCTCTGGAAAAACTCCACTGAGTCAGACAGTTGTAACAGGAGATGTTTTATGTCAAAGCGGGTGTGTCATGTCAGCTTTCAGAGCATGGTACACAGTTAAAGCAGCAATTGCAGATAATCAAATGTCTGTAAATTCCTGGTTCTGCCAGGTGATGTGGAAGCTGAAGTCTGCATCTTTTTCATGTTGATTTTTTTTGCATTGATCTTAGGCTATCCTTTCTGTGGACAGAATTTTATCAAGACATCTCAAAAAAAAAAATCTTTACAGACTAATGGGATGCTCGTAGTTCAAATAAAGAAGATGCTTCTGCTGTAATCTGGACTGGGGAGGAGAGTTGCTGTGTTCTTAAAATCATATGTGCCAACTCTTTGCCAGAAATCACCTGTCACAAACTCCTTTCCACACATGTTCTGTGGTTGCTATTCGGAGGAGGTATTTTTCCTAAAAGCCAATCAGGACTGAATGTGCTAACTCATTTAACAGGAGGCCTCTTTAGTCCCATGTGAAAAATAATTACTGAGTCTCAAAGAGGTCTGTAACCAGAGCTGTCACTATCCCTAACATATCTATGCTCAACACCCGTATTTTTGCTGTGCCACTTATTCTCATTGATTTACCAGATGCTGACTCTGTTCTGATTTCTGCACATGTATGTTGAGCTCTTTCTTGACTGTAGTGGTGACTTTCACTCCAGGAGACAGTCTGTGCCAACTTATTGCTGACATGGGGATCTCCCGTGAACTTTAATTAATTTCCTTATATCTGTGCTGTGCTGTCTTGCTCTGAAGCCCAATCCACCCTCACTTACTGGAGGTCAGTTATTGATGTATGGAGCACTGTTATGTATTTGACCTTAGTGTCAACATGTAGAAAATTCTGGAAGGGTCAAGATGTCCAGAAGCCAATTTCAAGTTTCCAGATTTAGGATGTGATCCTGGACACAAGCAGGCAGAGCATGGGACCTGCTTGATACTCTGCTGGATGGCCCTTGGCTATCAAGCAGACCCAGCTTTTTTACTGAGAAGCATGAACTGGGCTAATTTTTTAGCAAGTACTAAGAAAATATGCTGGTTTATGGGAGGATAGATGAGGGAAAAATCAGTGCTTCAGATGGATGGAGGAGCCCAGCCCTCATCTACCAACGCCACTACTGCAGGCAACCCCTGTGGTCACCTTAACAAAGAGCACTACTGTTCCTCTACATGACAAGCTGCTGCCAACACACCCTCTGTCACGCTTCATGGCCCAGATCTGCCTCCTCTCTTCCAGCAAGAAAATGGCCTGAATGCCAGCACTGAGCACAGACTGTTGTTCCAAATAAGCCCATGCTCTTCCAGCTCCTGGTACAAAGGCTGCAGACAAAAACCTGAAGCCTGTCCCCAGAAGTGGCTCCGTTTGACGGTTGCTGTGCCAGTGTCACTTCTGTACGTGTGCCAGAAAGAACAGGTTTGGCAAAAGACTGAGCAGGAATTGTCATAGCAACTGAGACTGCAGAAGGACGAGGAGACATAAGATGCTGTAACCTGTAATTCCTGCACATTTTATGCAGGAGAGGACAGCAGCAAAATGGATGTAGGAACTTGAGTTTGTCTTTGCAATGTATCAGCTTTCACTTATGCTTGTCCATCAATGTCACTCAATGTGCTCTGCAGCAAAGGCATGACCTTACAAAGTCTCATGTGAGATAGTCAAAAGTTCCCCATACAGTGTTGGTCCATGAACATCTTTAAAATCTCTGCTTTTCTTTCTATTCATGCATCAGCCAGGTCTCTCTTTTAGGCTCTCATAATTCTGTTACCATGTCTGTTGTCAAATTTTACTGTAAAGAACCCTTCAGCTTTCTTCTTTCCTGGAAGGTTATAATGTGCTTTTTGAATGTTTGCCATAGTTAACTAATGTGTTGCTTTTCTGTGTACTCTGGCAACAGGATTAAGAAGCAAGGCTTTGTAGATAAGGATACTCTCTGATGTATAATTGTTCCATGCAGCCTGGGATCAATACTTCCCTCAGAACAGATACACAGCTCCCATTTGCATGGAAGGAAGTAGCTACATAAATAAAGTACATGAAATGCACAGCTCTGTAGCCTTCCTATGAGGCAATAAAATAATTTTTTATACCTTTCATCCACATCAATCTCTATTCATCTAACCAGTTCACAGGAAAGGCATTAGCTGCTAAATGTTCCTCACTTCCTCAGATACCAAACCTCCATAAGACTCTATAAACTGAGCTCTGTGTAGCCTCAAAAGCTTGTTTTTTTTCTGTCAGTGTGTGTGTGCATAACTCCCACTAACTTCTGAAGGTGTTAGACAGTATAAATATATATATATATATGTGTGTGTGTGTCTGTGTGTGTGTGTGTGTGTGTGCGTACCATACAGAGAACAGGCTTCAAAGGTTTGACTTCAGTAGCATGTCCCTTATACTAGTGGCAGATATTTTTCAGCATACCCTGTTGAGAAGTGGTAGTCAGATCTATCAGACTATTTCCAAAAGCCTGATCCAAAGGAACTTTCACAGAATGTGGGTGTTTATCATAGGATTTTCATTTCACTACAAGGTAAACAACTGGCAAAATAAATACATCATATTTCTAAATAAGCATGTATTTACCTATGCCTGGCTCAGAAGTGGGTAGATGATGGGAAAAGCTGCAGCCTGGGATTCACAAGGATTTTGCAGAATGTCCCTGGGGCAAAAGCAGGAAAGCCTGAGCTTTTTCAGAAGGGGGATTGAAAAAGCTTTTCTGTCAAGCCTATTGCCCATTGAAAACCCTGGGCATGAACTGGCGTCGGTCAAACTGTTGCTTGCAAGATCTTGTGGTGATGATGCCCTAAAAGTAGACTCCAGTAAAATAGCAAGAGTGTTCTTTGAAAACGTTTTTCCTTCTGTATGTTTAGGAACCTACTCTTGGGGTCTTTTCAGCTTCCAAACAAAAGTCTTTTCAAGGAACACAATCTTTGCTTTTCCAGCTAAGCAATCAGGTTTTTGTACCAAGGCAAACTATTTCAACAAGAGAGATCAATACTAGAACACAGACTGTGTTTCCCTTATCCTGGGTAATTACCAGAACTCATGAGCCTTTTCATTTTGGTTGTTCTGTATCTGGACAAAAGCAGGTATTGGATCTTCAACTACTTCGGCAAGAGGAGCAGCTGGTTTTTTTCTAACACAGTCAATGAGGGTTCTAGAACCACTGGAAAAAATTCCCAGATTTGAGAATGAATATAGAAGTGATAATTTGTACCAACACTGCTGACTTTGCCCACTGGGTTTCTTGGCAAAATCCATGTTCTTGCATTAAAGTTTTTTTGTTTGTTTTGTTTTTCTGTAACCAAGAGTTACCTACTCCAAAAAGGACTGTAAAAAAACATGGAGGAAAGAGGGACGTGGCAAAGCCCTTCTGAAGAGCTCTTTTCAGAGAGGAAGGCTTTTGAGAAGAGAGAATCCACAATGCTTGAAAGTTCTCTAGAAGATATTGGTCTGCCTTGTTAACAGTGGCCAAGATCATTCAAACCTGAAAAAGAGCGTTAAAATTCAGTTTACACTGGTGGTGGCAGATGTCAACCTGCCTCCCCTCTGCACTTCCTTAATACAACAAAAAACGCAAAACATTTTGTTCTTGTTCATAGGAATTTTTCTTCCTGGCTTTTAATGCTGTCAGCAAAAATACTATCAAACATCTTGTGGAGTTTTATACCCTGGTAAATTCAGCTCTTCAGATTCTCACAGGCAGCAGAGCTACGTTACCCCTGGGTGTTCTTAAGTTGACGAGCACAAGTCACTATTTATTTTAGGGTGACTCTAGCCTAAAAAGGGAGATTTGAATATCTGGGAAGACACCTGATGTTGAGAAAGACTAGAATATTAGAGATAGTCTAAAAACTGACTGGTGCTCACATGGACCTTTTCTTTCTGTGAATGTGGACTGGTCCATTGCTCAGCATCTGCTGGCTTCCTACCATGTAGAAGAGATCAAAGTGCCAGTCCTAAACAATTTCACAGCCTTTCTGTGGTTAAGAAAAATGACTGTGCCCAAGCTGTTGCTTTCCAGTCCCAACCTGCTCACGTCTTTGTTAGCTTTTGTAGAATCAGACAGGGAAGACAGCTGTGATTTGGCATCCTGATTTGTTTGAAACAAAGCCCTTCTAGATGCATGACTGTCAGACATGAATAGCATCATGGTTATCACGTCACAGTCATAGCCCAATTTATACCTTCCCAATTACAGCTGGAAATAACTGTGAAGGGACATAAGGGCATGAAACAGATGAGATGTACAATTTCCGTGGACGTGTATAAGTTTATCCTCAGGGAAACTCTTACCACTGCTGTCAGCACTGCATTCAAAGACTGTTGTGAAGTCTTCACAATATCATCTCTTTTCTCCTTTCAGACAAGCCCTGTGGGGACCCGCCATCCTTCCCCCACACCATCCTGCATGGCCACACTGGCTTTGAGATGGGGGACGAGCTGCTGTACGTCTGTGCCCAGGGGTACGTCATGGGCAACAAGGAGACGGCGTTCACGCTGCTCTGCGACAGCTGCGGCGAGTGGTACGGGCAGGTCCAGGCCTGTGTCAAAGGTGAGCTCACCCAGCACACAGAGCATCCCTCTGGGAGGGAATGTCTCCCAGCAACCTACTCACATGGTTCCAGGATTGTAGGGGTGTGCCCCAGGCACCTGCAGTCCCACTAAAGGTCTTGGTGAATGTCTTAGCCGGCCCAACAGGAATTTTACAATCCCATTGGTAGACATCTCCAAGATACCACAGGAAAAGACAACTTTCTCACACTTACATGAACAAAAATTTTCTCTCTAGGTAGCAGAATCCACTCAATATAAAAAAATCTTTTAAGCTCTTAACTTTGTCCCCCGGCTTTTTGTAAGAAGTCAGTTTGGCTGATCAGAGCTTTTACTAGGCCTTTCCTTTAGCATTAACATTATTGCACTTCTGCCCTTACACGTATGATAAATGCTGCTTCCTTTTGTCAGGTTGGGAACATTAAAGACCTATGTTAGTTAAGAGAGCTGTCTGTGCCACTCAAATAAACTGTGACCCAAAAAGTGTATGATTTTTTAATTTGCCCCAATAAAAAGGCAAACAGTTTTTATCTTGTACCATGCCTCCAGGACTTTTGTCTACAAACACAAGAGTAGCTGCCCAGATATTTACTCCATTAAAAAAATGAACGTGGATTTTCTTACCAAATGGCTTGACTCAAGAAAAGATTTTTCTAAAAAACCCCCAAAACCACAAAACCCCCAAGCAAATTGTAAAATGACATTTCCTTAATTTAAACCTCAATAAAATCCACCTTTATGTTTTAGTTAAATTCTGCAGCAGTCTTTTAACTTTCCCCTTGTTTAAACACAGGCTAAACTGTACCATGAGTTCAGGTATGGATGTAACCTGAATTCTGCTTTCTCATGTTACCCTGCTCCATGCATAAACCCACCATTTTTTCCAGTATTTAAGAATGGTCATCAGAGAATCTTAGTACTTTCTGAGAGGGATATCACATCTTTAAGGTAATATTTCTGGCAAAATAGAAACATTTTAAGCAAAGGAATGGGCAGCTGTTGGGTAGCTCAGCTATCCATGTGGGCTAGAGTTAGTATGTCCATTTCAGAACCTATATATTCCTTAATGTCCAGAGGCTTGCAAGGAGTTATTTTTACTCATGAATATACCATCAGGCAATGGATAATCATGAGAAAAGGTCAAACTTGTTCTTAGTAGAAATAGGTCATGTCTGTGCACCAGGGAACCAGATTCTCAAACCCATCCAACTGGTATAGATACAAAAAACCTAAAAAATGAAAGCACCAGGGTTTTTCTGAACTCTTTCAGCTTCTAAAACTGTTTTTACAAACAGCAGTTCAGATGATTAAGCAAAGCAATGCAGGGCATAAAGGTGGAATGTGGAGGGAAAAAGGAGAAAAAAGAGTATCTACATCTGATCATAGACTAAAGATCATAGAAGAGTTTGGGTTGGAAAGAACCTTTAAAGGTCATCTAGTCCAACACCCCTACAATAAGCAGGTACATCTTCAGCTAACCCAGTGGGTCTGAATCTTCTATAATCTGCACCAAATTGATAATTATTTTTCCTTCACTAGGATTGGTGGAAATGCTAACTTCATCACATGTAGACATAGAGCTGTATTACACCAAAGTAAGGAAGGGAAAGAATCAGGCCATTTAAGTTGTGTGTGTTTCACTGTTTTCTCTGGATAAATAGTCTATTTCCCCTGTTTTGCCTGAGCCTTTCACACAGCTGCAGGGGAGAGAAAAATATTTTTAAAAGAAATAGGAAAGTGTGGCTGTAAAATCACAAACATCAACACTGAAACTTGGGAGCAGATGTGATATTGTGGATTATGATTTTTTAAATTATTTAAATGCTGGAGGGCTTCCTCTGATTAATATTTTTCAAATGCTTTAAGGACATGGGATAGAAAATACAATAATTGTTCAAGTAATAATTATATATTTAATCCTCCTGATCATAATTGTTTAAGAAAGATGACTTTACAGGGTGATTAAAATGTGTGATACTAGGTTTCATTATTTTTAAATAAAGTAAGAATCCAATGAAAAAGAACAACCAAAAAAAAGGAATTTAATTAAAAGGAACCCAGTTTAGAGTTGACTGATATTTTGGGGTCATAGGAGAGAGAATAACAATTATTAAGTACTCCAGAAGTCAGCACGCAGACTGATTTTTAAGTGCTTTGAGGCACAAGAGCACCTTCCCTATTATGAAGCTTGATGATGGGACTTAATAGAGAATTTATATTCCTGTTGGCAGACTGGACCACTTCTGTCCTAACAGGCTGACATTAATGGAAATGTTCATGAAGCCGCTTCAGAGAATATTTATGTGCTATGTTTAGAGCCTGGTAAGATGATACAGTGCCCTTGCTCTGCATCTGTGCTGGGTGAGCAACTGGGAAATGTGAAGTGGTCCCAATGCTCTTACCCCAACACAAGGGGACCACGGGGACAAAACTCCGGTCAGAGCTTTGAGAGATATAAGGTTCCTACATCTTGCACTCTCTGAGACTAGGGAAAAGTCACTATACTGCTCTTTGCTGCTTACTCCACATCATCTGTGGAAGAGTGAAGACATTTATCCAATTTCATAAAGCTTGCTGGGATTTGTGGATGTTACACCTTGAGTACCATTGTTCTACTTGGTAGCTACCCCATTATAATACTCAGCTGTCCAGGCAGAATATCAGACTAAACAGCAGTAATTGCATGTTTTTCTTGTTTGTGTAAAAATGTCAGACTGGCTTTACATTCCCAGTTGCTCACACAGAGCAAATATGGAATCACAGAACTATCATCATAGCAGTGTCTAAATATAGCACTTAAATGTTCTTTGAAGTCTCTTTGTGATCATCTTTCCTCACTGTTTTGATCCAGTAAGAAGAGATACAGTCCATTCTGGCACCTGGGATATAAGTGTGCAGCCATACAGTTGGCAGATTAGCAAATTAAAATTTAAAAGATACAGATATAATCAAATAGACATATAATGCAAAATACCTGGCAAAACTTGGCTCTGGGCATAACTGAACAAAATAATTTTGGCATTATATTAAGTGGGTTCTGGATACCATAAAGTAGGATGGAAATTAGGAAAGCAGTATGTTACAAATGTCTATAATGTACATTGTGCACACCAGGTAATAGACAGTAATTTTTAATTAAGACGCTTTTAAAGAGAAAAAGTAACTCTGTTTCCTGTAATACTTTGCCATGAAAAGATGCTGTGTTCTAGCTGAAAACACAGGGATATTCAGCCCGACTAAGCAACCTTAAGGAGAGAACAGGGAAACACATGGATTTTGCCATTTATTATATTTTCTATTTCTGTGGAGCGAATGCATTTGCTTCACAAAATATATCCTGAAGAACATTGTAGTAAGGTCTGAAAGCAGATGCATATGTGCCATGCTGTGGCTGTCCTGCAAGCACAGAAACTAAACTGACAATTGCTAAATGACATTTGGTTTTTTTCCCAAAATAAACCATGAGTTCAATAGCAGAAGCATTAATACCAACACTTCAGTGGCAGGGGTCAGGGTTGGTCTGTATTAGGCTACATTCTCTAGGGTTTGCTTCCTCAAAGAGAAGGCAGATGAGATGGCTGGGAAATCATGCTCCATCTCTGCCCTAAAACTGGCTCAGAAGAATGTCATGTATCTATCCTTCCCTGGATTGTTTTGGGGTTTTCCAGCTATATGCTTGTGTCAGGAGAGTCTGTATCTTCTACACATCTAAGGAATCTCTCCAGTGACAACACCTGGATACTCATCTAGTGTGTTCCAAGGTAGCCTAACTTTTCAAGGATCATCCTTCTGATGTCAGTTTAAGGAGGAATTGGCTGATTTTGACCACTTAATCTGCAGCTACTAGTCTTTTTGCCTGGCTGAACAATTTGCATTACTTCAAACATTGCTTTCTGAGTTTTCAAGAATTATATTGATTCACATTCATGTGGTCCATAAACATGACTAGTTAGCACAATTTCCTTTTGGTTTTTTATTTTTAATGAGGGCAATCAAACAAAATGTCTCTGGCTTTTGATCTTATTTGAGAATGCTTTTTTTTTTTCATTCTGAGAGTGCAAAGGAAGAGTTGTGACAGACAAATATAATCAGCTACAAATATGTCCATGGCCTGTCAAAACAATTGTTATGATAAACTTTGGTTCCCTTTTCAGGCCTGTCAGTGGGGGGTTGTATTAGATTAATGTAAAGTATAGATCTAGCATGAACTGATTCTGCCAAATGGAATAAGTTAAAAAAATTTTGATGGGTTATTTATTTATATTAGCAGGCTTTCTGCTGGAATAAAAATTATCCTCTTTCTTGTAGCTATTGCAAAAGACTGAAGGCAACACAATTTCTGTAAAGCATATTGTGGTTGACTAGAGAAAAGTTTGTGTGCATGATCCAAACCAAATAGATAATTCTTTGAGATACTGTAGTTCACAAATCTGACTGATCTTAGGCAAATCGGTCTACATGCACTTTTCCTTCCCACCCCTAAAGACAGATGTTGTCTTGTTAATGTTTGCTGTAGCTACTTTGAGATTCTTAGAATAAAGATGTTTTTGTGCAGTACAAATGTTTATAATGATGGTCTATAGAGAATCAAGTTTCAATTTCCTGTACTCTAAAAATACACCCATAAAATATGCAGTGCACTTTATGGTTGTCCAAAATAGCAACACTCAAAATAGAGCTTGGATGCCAATATGCTATCTAGAAGAAAAATTAAACTGATCCTAGAGTGTGGAAAACCAGACTCTTTGTTTCTGCCTGTCTCTATGTTTGGTCACTCTTTTCACATTAGGATCAAAAACTGAAGGACATGAAAGCTCTGTAAGACTGGACACTTCCCGGAAAGGATTAATTATGAATTAAAAGGATTTTACCTTTAATTGAGCTTCACATCTTTGGTAGTATGTCACTTCAGCATCTCTTGCTGTAAAGTGTTCATTTCAGACTCAGTAATCCCTCAGACAGTGAATTAAAACTCACTGATCCGTGAGTCTGCCAGACAAGGGTATGGTCAAGATGTAGCAATGATCAAATATAGAAAGATTTTGGTCTTGGATAAATGAATTTCTGTGCTGGCTCTTCTTAAAACCAGACCTGCCTAGGTAGAAAGGAAGATGCGATCACTTTTAAATCAAGTTGTTGGGGTTTTCTTGCTAGTGGTTTTAAAAATGTGTATAAATAATGGTTACAACTTTTTGGATAAGAGGTGGAGCTGAGTCTAGTTTGGTTGTTGCTCTTCAGTACCAACACTAAAATTCAGGGAACTGGAGAGTTCAGGAAAGTGCTGAGGAGGTGAGCAAAAAGAAGTGCAGAAGTTGTGCAACCTATTCCTGGAAGCTCACGTTGGACTTAAAAGATTGTTGTGGTAACACAGAGTCACTAAATACTGACTCCAAGTCCCATTTGGAGGTCTGAGGCCCAGAAGAAAGAATAGAGTATTATTACTGTATAAGTCAATCCAGGATCATATAAATCAAAGCTTCAGAGTAAGGGGGACTGCATTTCCTTTGATGGTTAGAGAGCTCAATAGTTGCTTTCATTCTGGCATCCCATAAGCTAACATTAGTTATGTTGATAGTCTTTGCTATAAACTCTACAAATAGAGAAGATTGAATATGAAAATATGTTAGAGCAGCTTTACAACTTGGGCCACAATCTGATTGTGAGAGGGAACAAGACTCCCTTATGTGGTGACGAGCAGTGCATAATGAGCTCCAATCTCAGGATCTCTTTAGACTACAATGGGCTTTTTCTTCCCTCAGCTTTGCATTAAGAAAACACCAATTCATTTCTCTACAGGCAGGATCAGGCCCAAAGACAGCAAGGATTGATGGAGACTTGACCAATGGTTCAACAATCCTGTAATATGTTCTGATAGAGTGAGGACTTGCATTTTCTTAGAAGCACATGCTTCTTCCCGATGTGCCTCCAGAGGACCTTCTCCTAGAGGGCTGAAACGACATGCCATGGGAAACACTAAAGGGAAAGAGCTTCAAAATCTATAAAAAGCATGTTACTACAGTTGTTAAGCATTCTCCAATGATCCACTCATACATAAGGTGCTGGTCAATGAGATGAATACTAGCTACCCATTCATACTGCTAACTAAAAAAGAGCTCTGGAGGAAACAACACAAGCATATGGATGTAATTTTTGTTCGTGGATGTGTGTGCCTGCTCTAGAACACCATAACATAAAAATTACTGTTTGAACCTCAGCTGGATTACTGTAGTGTGAAAAGTAAAGGACTGGCAAAACCAGAGGTTACAAGAGACACAGAGGTGAAGACAAACTGGTGTGATGATTCAACTCAAAAAAGAAAACAATGACCATAACAGCTGATAAATGGTGGCTTCTCACACTATGATGTTCCAGTTCATATCCATGCAACAAACACCTATAGGCTGTCCTCAGACACACTGGATTTTGGTGAAGCAAACATGCCAGATACCAGCTTCTAGCAGGAGTCTGGATGATAAGAGGATGAAATAGTTTGAGGCACCATTTCTATGCAAAGAGAGCACCAGTCAGGTAGAAAAATTCTGAAGTGAAAGCAAGAGAAGGGACAAAGTGAGACTAGTGTTTGATGGTTAGTAGAAGTGCTACATTGTGATGGATAGTGCCATACAGAACTTCATGAATATGTTGCTAAAGTGCCTTGGTATTCAGAGTTTTCCTCCATTCATTTTCAGAAGTCTGAAATACTATTGGAAAAGATTTCAGGATTAATGAGAAAAGTGAGAGTCCTACCAGGAAGCTTTCCACTCTAAGAGTTGTATGCCCCCGACTGTTAAATCATCCTTGCACCAGACAGAAGTTTTTCCTGCTTTGGAGAGGATAGGGAGGATCTAGAGGATTACACAAGCAGATGAGGACACTGGGACCAGGAGGGAGAGAAGGTCTGTTGTTGGCACTTCCTGTGAGATGAGAGGACCTGCTAAGAACATCCAGCTCTCCAGCATGATAGCTTTCACAGAGGTATTAACTCTCTGCAGGCTATGTCACACTTTTGGGTTTCCTTAGCATAACTGCTTTGGTTTCTGGTAGACCCAGACACTATTCCAAGGAAAATACCTCTTGCTAATGCTCATTCTGTTTTGGCACCTGGCTTAAGCTGTTCTGGCAAAAAGTGAGCTGGTGTGAGCTGTATCACTGCTAAGTGGTTTTGGTCAGACTGGTTTGACAATATTTCTAATCTTTCTTAAGAGCAGACCCAATATGGCTCTGCCAGAAGTCTGGGAACCAGTCTCCAAGGAGAATGTGACTCAGGCGGAAATTGAGGTGGGCCCCAGAGGAAAATGTAATTCAAAATTAGTTGAGTGTAAAAAGGCAAAAAAAGATAAGGCTTTATGAATGCATTCATCTGTAATACAGGTTCTCCTATTAATTTCTTGTTTCCCGTGTCATGCCAGGTCTATTGCTTCACTGTCTTCATGAAAGAATAAACACCCTCTTAAAAAGAAAAAATTCTCACCATGATTCAGTTTGTTTTATTTTCCATATCCCAAGGCACTACTTTTTATGACTTCTAATGCCAGTATAAATCTCAGAAATTACATCAACTTTCTATCGAGTAAAACTTGTGTGAGCTGAAAATCAACCACCCTGTCTAGTTTGGAAAATTTTTCATTGAGCTAAGGCTTTAGAATAGTGGAAGAAATATAAATTACAATGCACTATTCAATTCAAATTCAAACATTTAGCCTCATGCTTTGTGTCAAGTCTTTTTTGCTATGAGTGGTGGGTCTTTTGAGTATTTCTAAATCAAACTCAAGCTCTGCAATGAATCTGCCTCTCTGTTGCACTCAGCTTTTTTACTAGTTTGATTTTGTGTTGTTTTTTTTTTTCTCTTTTCTCCGTGGCAACGTTTAATTCTTTAAAATTGGAAGCCTGAGAGTTGATTACCGACAGACAGTATTATCACGTTAACCAGGTGTTAGACTTTAAGTGTTGCAGACGGAGTTTTCCAGCCTTGCAGGGTGCATCTTGCTTTCTTCAGATGAAAACAAGCAGAACTCAGTGTCAGCTTTGGTGGTGGAGCCTGCCTCAGTAAGCTCTGAAGAGCTCTTATGGAATAAGAAATACTGTTCTGGCCCCAGCTGCTGTATCACTGTAACACCAAGGTGATTGAAGGAAAGCAGTATAATGATAAGAACGTACCTTGATATCTTGAGCATAAGGTACTGAATATAATTCTTTAAAATCATCTGGCTCAAAAGGGTTGCTGTAACACTTCTAGTTTTGTCTGGGTTTGTTTCTTTTTTATTATCAATTAATAATTGGTAAAATTTTTTGCTATACGTTTCTCTCCACACACATTTCTTGCTTGAATAAGATGAAGGTTTTTTCCAAAGTCTGGCAAAGAGTCTTACTAGGGAGAGAAAAGCTTTGAGAAAACAATAAGCAATTGAAGGAAGTCTCCTAACTGCAGATAGTGAGTTATTTATATGCATTTTTAAATCTGGAAAGGTAAGACATTAGCAGTTAGCATTGACACGTATTATGATTTTTTTAAAAAAACTTGAAACTGAGTAACAGCTCAAGGACCATGCACTTTTCAAATAAACAATAACACAGAATGAAAAATACTGCCTAAAAGTCACTTCTCATTGTACCTTTCTTCTTGGCTTCTTGTAATAAATGAGCTCAGTGTTTTTCCAGAGAATTAAATGTTGGCTTATGAGGCTGTTTTTTTGATGTTTCTAGATGAAACCGAGGCACACATTGACTATGAAGATAACTTTCCTGATGACAGATCAATACCTATTGTCGAGAATGACCACAGCAATGGCAAAGAGGAAATTGAGCAGGAGCAACTACAGCTTTCCTTCAGTAGAAGTTCAGAGGAAGGAAGAACTGGAAGTACCAAAGGGGTTACTCAACACACAGACATTTCTGAAAAAGGAAGCAGGGCACCAACTGAGTCCCCTGTGTCACTCTTAAGCCAAAAAAACTTGTTTTGGTTTCCATCAGAAACTTTCAGTGAGTCTGAATCAGAGAAAGAGACAGATGATTCCACTAAAACACAGTTTTCTGAAGGTGATAACCACATTGGAGTGAAGACAGCCTATGATGAACGTGGTGCCAAAATGTTTTATGACAGTGAAGATTTCCCCATTGGACCTATTCTCACAACTAATGATACAAAGACAGCGATGGATGCAGTTGCCATCACCGACGAGTCATGGTTAGATGGATATCCAGTAACACAAGAGGTGGTAGAGGATGATGAAGAGGAGGGGGATAAAGTTGATGGTTCAATGGGAACAGAAGATGACATTGTTCCTACAACTGACCAACCAAATCACGTGGAAGTAAGAAAATCAGGAAATGGCAGCCCAGCTCCAGAGGAAGGTCTAACACAGATTGTGGCAGCAACAACAGGGACAGATGATGAAGGGGCTAAAGAGACACTGGTACCACTTACATCAGTGAGTGGTCTGGAGAGCTTTACAGTGAGCAGGGGTTATGATGATGCCACATGGGAACATCTGGCTACATCTCTGGAAACCATGACTCAGGAGCCCAGTACAACGACGCTGTTTGACATAACCAGCTTAAAAACATCCATGTCAGAAACCTCTGTGACAGTCAGCCCCTCTGATCACACTCCATACATAGAACCAAGAGACACAACCACCTACCCAGAACAAGTAGCAACCACTGCACCAGTTCCAGACATCATTACTGACACAACATCCCAGGAATTAGCTGAGCAAGAAAATCTCACCCAGGGCCTTGAAGAAAAGCCCATCCCCACTTCTGAGCCATGTGAGGGAGAGGATTGTCCCAAGTCCAGTAAAGGAGCTATCATAGCAGTAATAGTGATTCTTCTCTGCTTGTTACTGGTTGCAGCTGTACTGGCAGTGTGGTTTTTCAAAAAACGGCAGCAGAAAAATTCTGTCTATAAACTAAATGGAAGGTGTCAGCCCAGACATCACTGTTACCACCACTATCACCACCAGCACATCGAAATGCAGAAAGTCTAACCAGAGGCCTTTCGGCAGAGATCAGAAGAAAAAACCTATTGATGCTAGAAGGATTGCATGACTCATGGATGCTAAAATCCAGCAGTGCAGAAAGCAGAAGAAAAAAAGAATGCTAAAAGAACATAGAAGACAGAAAAGGTTTCATCCTTTTGAAATTGCAGTTTAGCATATTCGACTTTTCAGAGCTAAAGAATCTGTACATTTTTATCACAAGTGTCTTTTGGAGACACCAGCAGGACACAGCGTGCTCAGTAGTACATCTTCAATTTGTTCCGCTTTTACATTTTGCTCCTATTAATAATAAATTAATTGATTAATTTCTGTGTTACCTGGTTATAATGTAATGGTAGGGCTGGTCAGGCCTCTTTGGACTGTTCTCAGTGGAAGAGGAAAAGAAGGAGGGAGGAATAGAAGAAGGATGTTTTTGGAGCAACCACATATTTGGTGTTTGTTCCTTTTTTAGAACCTGCCCAAGCTGGTCAGGATAAACCATCATAACAAATTATTACCTGATGTGTCTTAAAAAGAAAAACTATTAGCTACCAGACTTTAATGGATAGTATTGCAATGATTACTAAGGTAATTTTCTTCAACGTTGTGAATTTAACAAGCCACAAATGTTGGATCATTATGCTACTTTTCTGGAAGGTGTTCTTTTAGCCTTAGTGAATGTCATTCTTATAACTAATCTCCCTGTAGAAATTATGATGTTTCCCTGGACTTCAGAGAATACTGTAAGTGCCATTCTTCCTTGAGTATCAGCAGGAGAGGAGTCAGAGCACCTTTGAATCCAGGTGTTATGATGAATAGCCTCGTTTTACAGAGCCAAACACTGATGAAGCACTTTCCAGGGGAACCCTATATAAAGTCGGCTGCTTTCTGAACACGATGTTAACTGACCAAGATACTGAATTTTAGTTCACAGCCAGTAGTACCTCTGGCAACTGAAGCCATGTGTAATACTTTTGCCATGTGAACTCTGTGGAAGGACTGATTTTTCACCATTCTGCTCTTGCATTGGCTGGAGGGGTGGATGCTGGCTGTGGGAGATGGGCATGCTGCTTATTGTGGTTTTAAAGATAAAGCAGACCTGGGAAAGAAAGAAATTGCGTCTAGTTGATAAAATGCACTCAACTTCTAGGCTGGGTGTTGGTGTAAAAGCACTGAGGCTTTTCCAATAGCATGTTCCATTTCCAACAGTTCTGAAAATACACAGGAAGAGAGGGGAACATGTTTTCTAGAATCCCTTAGCATAGTTTGTGTGAGTTTAGTATGAGGTCTTCCTTACATTTCTGAATGAACAAGAGGAAGTCTGGCAACTGTGAATAATCTGCAGGTCAGAAATCAATTCATCTGCCATTCAGCCTTAGTCAAAGAGTAAGAAAAGGTGCCTGGGTGGAGTTCATGTCATGCTCTGGCTTGAGTCACAGTGGTAATCACCTGTAACTCCATGGAAGGTAGGCTTTATGAAATGGAGTGCAGAATTGGGCCCATCTTATGTGCAGCCGTCAGTCTCAGGGCTGGTAAGCGAAACAAAGCATTTTTAGACAATGGCTATGTGTTATCTTGGAGAGTTTGACCTCAGAGTGGTAAGAGTTGAATCTTGTTGCCTGGCAAGAGCCGCAGTAAATAAAAAAGGACAGAAACTGTACAGATTTGTAAATACAACTCTGACATACGCATGACTTTATGCTTTTAATGCATTCTACACTATGAAATAACCTAGAATTTCTGTTGTAAACTATTTTTTTTAATGCAATTAAAAAAGAAAAAAACCAACAATGGATTTCACACTAAGCAACTTTATGGAGGCTGTTAACCCAACTTAAACATACCATCTGTAATCCCATGGAAATATGCTGAAAAATAAACATGGGAACGTCCATTAAAAATACTGCTTAACTGAAAGTTGCAAGTAGGTGTTACAGTTCTGTGTAGCATCACTCAAAAAGAAAAGTCAAAACTATTTGGCCCAGGAACTGAACGTGTAAAAATGAGACTCAAAATATAATTACGAACACAAATTGTAGAAGGATCTTATTTGAGACTCAGAAACACTTGTTATTCATGAACCAGAAGAAAGTGTACATTACCATAATGCTTCGGAGGTATTTAAATAAAACTCAAGTTACAAAAACACCAGGAAAGGAAGTGTGTGCGTGTGTTCTTGTGCAAATCATTCAGTTTGCCCACAAGTTTATGGAGAAAAGACAGGTCTGTTACTTTCATAATTCTTGTAGAAGACACTTTGATATTAAAAACATTAGCTAAAAAGTGTTTATCTTAGACTGCCAGCCCAGTTCTGCTTTAGAACATCTACCCTCCTTTGGAGCATCATCTGTTTGTACTCACAGTATTCACTTTACCATAATGATTCAAGGAATTTGGGAAAACTATTAAACAGATGGGGACAAACAGCTCTTTAATGATACATTTGAATTAGACTTCCTTCTGTGTGTGAAACTTGGCTGATCACTGATAATGGGAATGGCAAACAATAGATACATTACACAATGAATACAAAATCTGAAGATGATAATATCAAAACAGTAGGAGATGAATTACTTAGGAATCAAAGCTGAAACTAGCATCTGCATGTTGAAATTAGGAGAAGAAAAAGAAAGGGGGAAATATTGGAAGCACTTTTGTGATGGTGACATCCAGCCATTGATGTGTCACTGTGTGATAAAAGTCATGTACCGTTCTATCCTAGGGAAACCACATATTGCAAAGGGCTGGTCAGCATCTGCCCACTGGGGTCAAGACTGAGATATGATCTCCCTTTCCTCTATTAACCTATTAACTTGGCCCCCATTTCATACAGATCTTGTGCTGCTGTGTCTGGACAGAGACTGTTCAAATTTGCTTCAGCAGGCTGAGAAGTGACACTGTGGGGTGTAACATCAAAGCTACAGGCAGTAGGGGGTTCAAATCCATGCAACCAAAAGGTGTTTGCTCCCCTTTGTACAGAAACACAGGGTTCATGCATTTTAGGTGTTTGCTAAGCTCTCAGGCTGAAATCCCCTCAATTTCTGTGCTTGTCCTAGCAATATATGGTTATTGTGTTGTACTGCCTTATTGCTTACTGTACCTCAAAAGCTATTATGCTGGAGATTTGTTGCCATGGGCATTGGGCCCAGCATAGATTGATATTTTTTTTCAATGATTTACCTTTTTTTTGATACCAAATAATTTGTGATGCAAAGATACTACATAATACACAGCTGTGGAAGATCAGAATACGTAGCTATCAATGACCATTAAAAAATTACCCTTAATAAGAAATTACTACAACAATTCTAAGACATGTCAAACTACAGGATTTCTACCAGCTCAGGATAATATTAAAATGTTTAATTCCTTTTAAGATAAGTGATAGTGAGAATGGGGCAAAGGCAGAGAGCCCCTTTTTTCTTTTCCTTTGAAGTTAAGTCATATAAAATTACTCCTCTGACTCCCATATTTCCACTTCAAAGTAAGCAAGTTCCATTGCTTTGCAAAAGAATTAATCAGGAAGAAAAAGCACATTTTTTACTTCATGATGCTGAAAAGACCTACCCATGAGATATATCAATGGGAAGAAAAAGTTAAAAATAATCAAAGAAAACTTAGAAAGTTTTTCTACAGGAAAGGTTAACATTTATAAACTTCAAAGTTTGAAACCTCTACAGAATTTCATTTCCATATAACATCAGTACTTTAAGGAGAGAGAAGAGGGGAAGGAGGAGAGAGGAGGAGAGATGGATGCCTAAACCACTGAATATTTCCTTGCCAAAAATAAATAAATAAAAAGGTATCTATTTATTTCAGTGTTTTTTCCTAGGCACTGAAGAGGACTTAAGACACAAACCCCTGATTTGCTGGGGCGTGCAACCCAACTTACTTTGGCTATTTCTTACTTAACTCCTTTTTTGTATAGAGCTTAAACTCTCCACACTAGGTCATTCAAGTCTTGAGTCACCAGGAAAAAGAAGTCACTGTTTAAAGCATGGCAGACGACCAAAAGCTCAGACAGCTGCAATGAAGGATTAGTTGTGGGTTTTTCTCACTGCCTTGCTACAAACTGCATCACAACTCTATGTTCAAACATTATTAAATGGGAATGTTTTCTCTGGCACTGACTACTTCTCCCCACAGTTTAAGTATTGAATTTTTTTAACTGAAGTAGCTTTGGTTTACAGCTCACATTAGAACTTAAAAACATATTTCCATAGTAGCTGGCACATGCAGGCAACTGTTTATTCTCAGTACCAGCCATAATAAACATTTGTACATTTATAATCCAACAAATCTTTGTCTAATCACAACTCCATTTTCAGAGCTGTAAAATTTGCATGCTATTTAAACCATTTTTCATGAAGGCTCTCTTGAAATGGAAAGGTTTTCCAAGTGTGCCCCCATTATCAATACAGACCAATAATTCACTGTAGAGGATGTGAAGATATATGGTGGGTATTGATGGCAGCGGTCTACTGAGAAAAACTTTGTAAAGCAGGACATGCTATCAGATTTTCAGGGGGATAGTTTGTCTGGAAAGTATGGAGAAATGACACCTCCTTTGTTGGATGGGATCTTCAGATGAATTAAGAATGGCAACCAACTAACTTTTGGGTTTATATTCTAGCATTCCAAAGCAGTAAAGCTCTGGAAAATGGAGCAATTTGAATTTGCTTTTGGCTCAGGCCTTGTCAACAGAAGTAATGGTCTGCTTGCAGAATTGCTATGGCAAACGAAAGGGCCCAGCAGGACATTTGTACTCCCATTTAATTTGCCAGAACCGATCATTCTAAAAGTATTCGTTTTTCACAGTTGATTTTATTGGCAATTGGAATTGCCGAGGCACAGAAGTATGGAGCCTGAAATGCTCTTTTATGGGAGCAAAATTAAGCTTTGAGGAGAAAAATCACTACCATCCTTCCTCCTTTTTTTAATGAATGTTGCTATTTATGAGGATGAATTAGCAAGGAGTCAGTAATAAAAAGAATTGCTATCAGTAAGAGTAGGCATTAATTTGAAAAGGATTATACTCTTAGCAGAGTCTGTGAAATGCACTGATTTTCAACCTGTGCATGTCCTCCCTTATCCAAGCTTTAGTTCTTGCAGGAGAAAGGCTGTCCTGACTGCCAGCAGTTGTATTTTTCACCTAAACAAATATCCACCTCAGTGTGACACTGTTTCTGACTCCATTTAATCTTCAGTTTCCAAGCAGTTCCCCATCATGCAGGACCCCATTCAGCAAGAAAACAAGCCCAGGACTCACATGCATGCAGCCCCCTGTGCTACAAATCTGCCAGAAGATTGACTTCACCCACCATTCACCTCTAAGTGGTGACCGAACAACATTCAGATGGAACTGTTGAGGACTTGCTTGTAAGCAGTGACAGAGCATCAGAGGCCAACAGCAGCCACCAGAACAGCCAGCTCTGGTACTAGAAATGTGACACCAAGGTGGACAGACACAGTACCAATACTGCGTTCAAGCCTGTCACACAAACACGATGTGTTCAACAAGATGATGTTTCCATGAGCATCAGCACCACACAGTAAACCTGGCCACAAAAAGAAATGGAGACAAAGGTAAATATCCCATTGGGTTAGGCAGAAACTGCTAACATCTGAGGCAGACAACTCACAACTGCAGGAATTTGGGATGGCAGAAGGGAGGCAGGAATATTCATACAGCCTCACAAGAAGAGCTGGCAGGATCAGAAAAGTGGAAGAAGAGACACTAAATTATTACAGTCACATGTAAATGTTGGCATCTAACAATAGCAGCAGGAAAAGAAAAATCAGTTAAAAGAACCTGAGAATGCTGAAAAAAGCCACAATAAATACTGAAGGACTGGAAGAGGAGCTATTTCTCATTAGAAAAGAACAAGGGTTTGAGAACTACTTGTACTTATTAAGATGGAACTGGCTTGGGACTATATGTAGCGGAAATTAAGAATGCCAGAAAAAATCCACAGACACTTGAACAAAATGAAAAAGGGATCATGGTGCCATTTCACAAGGCCACAAGGGTATCAGCTGCCTCCTCAAGTTAAACGGATTGGTAAAGGACATCAGACTTACTTTAAGCAGACTTAAGAAAAATAAATCACTGGCTAATGGACATCTTAGTAAATAATGAAATCCCCACCTGAGAAGGCACAATGGCAGGGGATTTTAGCTGCAAGATCAAGAGCTGAGGAAATGAGTGAACATGAGAAAGTATCAGATAAGGAAGCCTTGAAGACCAAATCACAAGCTTGCCAGAAAATTGATAATACCTGAGAGACTGGCAATAGCCATTGAAAAACTGTTTGATGAATAGGAAAAATCAGGGTTCATAGGCACCAAATGTATGCCCAGTGTAATCTGTTGAAGTTGAATCACAAAACAGGTAACTCTGGTGCTCAGTTTTTACTGGTAGAATGAAAATTTGGCAGTATTTTACCATGTACTTTGCTTTTTGAAAAAGATAATAGGAATTTCAGATAATTAGTACTGGAAAGGGAAATGCAGTTCTTTAACTGGAGAGAAATAATTCCGGGTGGCCCAACAAAGAGGTCCTGGAACTTATTTTCTGTCATCTCGTACCTACTGCAGTCTATGCTACTTGCCCCACCAACAGGCAACATCTGCTTGGAAGCTTTTTGCCCATGTTATTTCCACATGGGATGTACAGCCATGGAACACCTTGGGCTCAGGAACCTGAATTACAACCATTGCTCTTGGAGCCTTCGAGGCTTTGGACTGCAGTACCTACAGACAGCACACAAGAGCTAGGGCACCACAGGGCACCACAGGAACAAACAGCCAGGCAACAGCCAGAGCTTGGCAGAGCTCTGAAGTCAGTTTGGTAAATGGTGATAGCAAAAAAGTGAACTAAAAATGCTGTTAAACAAAGGCAATGTAGATGGATAGAGCCATCTCCAACCAGCTCCACACCCTTTAATGGTGGAATTTCTGGATTTGAGTGCTCCAGTATCAAAGATGCATTGGGTATCACAGAATCATATAATCACAGAACCACAGAATATGCTGAGCTGGAAGGGACCCACAAGGATCATGGAGACTAGCTCCTGACCCTGTGAAGGACACCCCAAGAGTCACACCATGTGCCTGAGAACATTGTCCAAACACTTCTTGAACTCTGCCAGGCTGGTGCTGTGACCACTTCCCTGGGGAGCCTGTTCCAGCACCCCACCACCACCCTCTGGGGGAAGAACCTTTTCTAATATCCAACCCAAACCTCCCCTGACACAAGTTCAGACTATTTCCTTGGGTCCTGTCACAGGTCACCACAGAGATCAGTGCCTGCCCCTCCCCTTCCCCTCACGAGGAAGTTGTAGACTGCAATGAGGTCTCCCCTTATCACTGGTTGAGCTCCTGAGGACAAAATCTGGAGTTGTCCATGCAGGCTGGAAAGCAGAAAGACAAAAGAGGACTCCAGAGCAGTAACCTCTCCTTTGAGCATACACATACCTCCAAGAGAAAACTAAGGATAAATTGGAGAAGCTACCCCAGTAGGATGTTACATGTATTTCATGGGGTGAAGTGATGGTTTACAATCAACTGCTTGTAAGCAACGTTTAAAAGCAAATTTCAATTCTTACATAAAATTAAAATGAGCGGAGTGCTAATACTGTGTAGAACAAAACCATGAGGAAATGTGATACACCCTCTGTCAGTTCAAGGCACACAGCAAGCCAGATTCCAGTCTTCTTACCACAAGCTGAGCTGGGCAAATCTCCTAAAGTTAAAAGGCTCTTGATAGATTTTCATTTTGAGATTAAAACAGTCTGCCCATCAACTTCAGTGGACTAGTTGTGATTTATATTAAAGCAGTTAAAAAAGCTAACCTGATCTTCCAAACATCTTTTACACACAAATTCAAATGTTTCACTGCTGTCATATGCTGAAGGACACTGAAACCTCATCCTATGGATTCTCCTTATTTCTTACAGACACTCAATAGTGTAGATTACTACAGCTTATATAAACTATAGCAGCAACAACTTGGCAAGCTAGTGGGGATCATGTTTTGCCTTTTTAAAAACTCAAAGCAGGTTATGGGTTTGTAATTCACTTCCATTCAGCTGAATTACAGCTCAGTCATAGGTGAACGCTCATCAGAATGCTCATATGCACTGAATGCTCATCTCCCCTTGATGCAAGCAAGATGAAATCACTTGCAGGACTTGATCCTTGAAAACAAAAGAGAAAAGCACAGGATGAAATCCTGTATCCTTCTCTGAGTTCAAGGGGATTTTTCCTCTTCAGTAGACTTAGGCACTAATTCATTACTCTTCTCTACCACAATTTTTTTGGTCTGTACCAATACTTCTGTATGGGACTCTGCCATACAGTTAATAAAAATGACATGAATTCACAGGTAAATATTTTTCATTATTCCATTGAAAATCACCTCAGTTCCCACCTTACTTACCTTTGGATGAAAACTGTGCAGATAGTCCCACCAGTCTGAAAAAAACATGCAAACTGGTTTTTTACAGAAGAGAATACTAAATCCATCCATCATCAGTATTTCATACAAGACTGGTCCCACCTCAACAAGGACCACAGGATGTTTCAACAGAAAGAGTAAGAACTGGTAGGAACTAAAAATTGTTTTTATTCTCAGTTTCCCGCAGTAGAATTTAATTTAGTTTTTGGGAAAGATCAACACTGCTTTCAGAATTCTTTAAGCAATGTTTACAAGATCATTAGTTGTGCTTTGTTAATCACATTATTTCAGCTATTTAAATGTACCTTAATATCTTTCAGGTGCACTGGGATTTGTTACCACTTTATTCACCATCACATAAAAAGACATATATAAATAATACAATTCATAGCTCAGAAAGAGGAACTGTTATGTCTTCCACAGTTCATAATCTGACAAAAGTTCTTGAGAATTTAGCTGTACTGCTACAACTTAGCAGAACAGCACTGAAACGAGGAAACTTAGTGTTATCACAGAAAACAGAAATCGTCTGTTTTGTTGTGTTTGTGTAGCAGAAAAAAAGCTCAAGGGGGAAACTCATATGCAGCAGTTCTGCACAGTGAAAAGCCATGCTCACAGAAGAGTCAGTGCAGCATGGAAGTGACCTTTCAGGAGTGGATCTTGGGACAAAAGGTACAGCTTAAAGAAGCACCTTTGAGGTATATCTAACTGGAACTACAGGTGATCAAAATAATAGTAAGGAGCAATGGTGAGTCTTCACTTCTGTAAAATACTTTGTGGTAGTTTCACTCATCAGGATTCCTTCTTTTCCTCCACTTCTAACAGCTCATCAAGGAATTCCACAACTTCACCCTGGAAATGATTAAATTCAACAGAAATAAATTAACCCTGTACTGCAAAAGTGGTGGGAAATTTCTGCTATTTTAATCAAAAATTAAACTGTACTAATAGGCGTCCAAATATTTTTAACACCCTCCATGTAGACACTAGTGCAACAAGCCTATAAAATACAGGTAAATGGCCCATACAGGGGTAGCACAAGCACTTGCAGTGACACAGACCTTAAAAGAAGAAAATGTTATACACATCACAGTAAATCCTCTCGTACTTTTACAGGTATTTAAATAGACAATGAAATCCTCAAACTCAGAGAGGAATAAATGTTTAAAACACCTGTTAAATTAGGAAGTTGTTAGAATACCATAAAACATTAAAAAATTTTAGAAAGCTTCAAAATTCAAAACCAAAGCATTTTGTAGAACCATAATTTTGACTTTGTATGTCTGCTCTGTTTACGTCCCCTGTAACACCCTTCAACAGACACCTTCTCCATTTTCAACCACAGATCTTCACATGCCATGCTTCAATGCAGCAAAAATGTGAAGAACCAGAGATACTAGAATGTTTTCCATACCGGAAACAAATACGTTGGGTTTAGATTCAGATCAGAAAATAATACATTTACAAGCTCCGCTCTGCTAACACAGGTGTCTTGGGGTGACTTCATGATGTTTTATCCCCTATTGCCTGCTTATTGCCCAGACACGAATCCTGTGCCTTTCTGCGCCTTTAAGCTGGGGGGGGAAGCCGAGCGAGTTCTTCAGCGCGGTTTGTGCTCAAGGATGCACACACTCCCCTGCGTTCTCACCGCTGCAGAGCCAAGGGAGCACCTTCCTGCTTTTCCCCAGCTCTCGGCTCCTTTGCTCAGGAGAGAGACGGAGAGTTAAAATTCTTTGCTTTTAGCTACCCTGTTAGGTGAGGCAAGAACTTTTTCCCAGGACTGTAGCTTCTTCTTTTTCTCCTGGAACTGCTCAGTTTGCTCCGGTCCGGAACACCATCTCTGGGAGGCCCCACAACGTGGAGAGAAATTTTGTCTATTTTGAATACAATAATGGTATTATGGATATTGTGAGTAAAAATTATTAACATCATACTTTTAGGAAGTATGACTAGCCAGGAGAGAAATAATGAAACTAAGCAAGGAAAAATAAAAGCAGGAGGAAAGCTGGCTGAAATAACTGCTGTTCTTGTTCCCTGATTCACAGTTCCATCTCAAAAGAACACTGAGTTTTTGCAACTATGAAGTGCTTTTAGCAAGTCCTGAAGGATGGCAATTTGTTGTGCTTTGAATTTGTTCAAAAGATTTAAGTATCCAAATTCATATTATTGTCACACTCATCAGTAAGATAGAATTTTTCAGAAGATGCTCAACATACAGACAAAATTCCGGTTTTTTATTTCTGGTATGTTTTCAAACCCAGAAACATCTAAGAAATGGAAAAGGATAGTTAAATACAAC
Source organism: Coloeus monedula (assembly GCF_965178545.1). Taxonomy (NCBI): domain Eukaryota; kingdom Metazoa; phylum Chordata; class Aves; order Passeriformes; family Corvidae; genus Coloeus; species Coloeus monedula. Next base: position 50,447,131 of record NC_138781.1, read on the forward strand.
AATCTTAAGAAAAAAAACCCAAACAAACCTGAAATCTGAAATCTCTAGTGCCTGAAACTAAGCTCTAAAGCATTGCAGAAGCTGTTGTGGTCTAATTAGATGTACCGAGGAGTAAGAGAGGTTGAAATATGGCAAAAATATAAAAAACAGTTGCTGAGACAATATACCTACGTAAAATATGCTGCAATACAACTGAATAATTATTGTAATAATTAATAACTAAATTGCCTGGGTGTTGGTTATTTTGGAAAAGGCAAAACCTCCAGATTAAAGACAAACAAAACCCCAGCTAAAATATTTTTGCCTGTGCCTTCACATTCAAAATGTAAAACATTTGCAAGTTGTTACTAGAGTGGCTGGCAGCCCAATGAAAAGGTGATAATGCTGCCTCGGAGGAGGCGATCACAGTGTCACACTGGCAGCTGTGACCAGGCCGATCATTGTCCTTGTCCCATTAGCACCCACTTGACACCGCACTGGGTATTTAGCATGGCTGAAGTCAGTACATATTCCACAGGTGTTCATTCCAGGGAAAAAGCCTTCTGTCTGCTGATATTTAGTAGCTTTGTTACCGACCTATGCCTGTAAATCTGGAGTCTGAAATGAGTCTTTGATACAATTTACTGCCTCAGTAATTGTATCAGTAAGACAGAGCCCCTCCTGTTACCTGGAGCGCTCTTTGGCTCCTCCCTACAGTTACAGAAAGAGCATCCAATTTTCCATTCAAAGTCGGCTGCAAACCTGTAATTCTTTCCACTGCCAGCTACCCAAGGGCACAACAGCCACCAGCTCCAACACAGGCAACACAAATACACCGCTCAAGCCCAGTGCTGATGCGAATCATGGTGAGCAATCCATGGCCCAAAGCGTGATGCAGCTGTCTGGTGCTAGGTAGGAGATCAGGATGTGAAGTCTGACTGAGCTCGGGAAGAGAAGGGCTGGCTTCCAGGCCAGCACATGAGCGATAGTCAGGCAGCCAACAAGTGGAAAGCACACACACATGGGCTGCTTGGTCAGCTGCAGGGAAGCAGCTCTTCCATGCCTGGCCCTCAGTCCACAGTCGTGTCTTCCAGGTTTGCTAGCTACAGGTTCAGCAGATCTGTGGCACCCCACAACCTCCCTCCCTGTGCTACCATGCTCTTCCCTCTCCCAGTCCAGGGATGGTCAGTGGAAAGTGGGACTGACAGACCAAGGATGTATGGGAATAGATGGAACAGGTACAGCCTGAAATATGGGAGGCGTGATATTGAACAGAAAAAGGGGAATGTTCCCAGACTGGTGTGAGTGGTAGGAGGAATCAGAGAAGCTGGTCTGACCAACTGGAATCTCTAATTATCTGTTAGATATGCAAAGTGAGCACTTTTGGCATAGATTAACAACTGAACAGAGCCACAGACAGAAAGAACAAGTTTTGTGCCACAGTAACTAATTCAAGAAGGTTTTACAGAGGGTATGTGAGTAGGTGGATTATAATTAAAAATAATTTTAGAACAGAGTTCTTGGTCAATTCTGAATAAACTAACCCAGGCTAGTGAGACTGGGGCACTATTACAAGTGAAGCTAGAGCATCGGAAAAAAAAAGAGCTAAAAAGGAGAAGAATGCAAAACCCCTCACTTAGTACCTCAGTGTACTGAGTGTCCAAGACCACAGTATACATTGGGCCAGGCCCTTCCTTAGGCAATATTAAATGTCACATTCACACTCACAAAACACAACTTTTTAAAAGAAATATCTGTACTTTGGAAACTCCTAGCCAGCTATTAAAATAAAACAGCAAAGAGGAAGAGCGACCAGTACCTGGCTCAGTTATGGCATGCTTCAGGCCAATGGTCCAGCACCAACTTTTCTTTTGACAGCATCATTTAAAACCAGCAGCAGGCAGCAGTTGCACTGCTCACTGACAGACCCAGACACTTTGCCACTGCTTGCAATGATTGCCTTCCACAAATGCAAACATTAATCATTCATGGATCCTGGCCTCCACCTGCAATCTCTTCTGTCCTTTCTCAGTGTGGACTGGAAAAGTTATGGGAAACAATTAGCTTTCTTGCAATAACCCATACTTTCCAATCAGATCTGCTGATGGCCTTTCAAATAGGTATAGTGGGATAGGCTGTTCTTCAGGGAAGCAACAGAGAATATAAAAAAAGATAGTGTTCTAGAATGAATTAAGATCTACAAAAAACTATTAATTCTGGACATGTTTTTATGTGTGATTACCAGTGAATGAATAGGAAACCGCTTTTATTCTAACTCATCCAACAAACCACCTTAAGAGACAACACACAGAACACGAGGAATTGGCTGGATCTTTGTTTCTGTATAATCTATGACCTAGAAGGAAAATATGTATCTCACAAAATGTCCCCCGGTTGTCCTTCAGAGCAAAAATTCAAATTTTGCCAAAGTTCAAAAACCTCAACTGGACTCTTGTTCAACAGTGAGAGCAACAGATTTGATTCCCTTATGAACTGGGTGTAGATGACCAGGTTGTGGTAGTGGGAAGGGTTGCACAGGTGCCCTCTGTGAGGAGAGGTCAAGGCTGCCCTATAATTAATGAGTAGTTATCCTGTAACTGCCCGAGTAAGTAATGGGAGTAGTCACAAGGATTAAGTTATGAAAACTAGCAGATTTTGTTCAAGAACAAATAATCACCTTGCAAGAGTGAAGACAAAGGTTTGATAGGAATGACTGTGGAGAACATGTGCTCCATAGACCTGACAGAGCCTGCACATACACACCACACAGCCCACTGGCCAACAATGTTTTGGAGGGGGAAAACATTATTTCAGGATAACAGTAAGGCATGTGCCAATGAGTGGCTCAGCCTGAATGGTTTATTCAGCCTTCAACCAAGAGAAAGTGTCTTGATCTAACCTTCAGTTAAAGCCTCAAAGTTCACTGTAACCACCTCAAAGCCCTGCCAGAACCTCCATGAGCTGTACAGTCTGGGCTGGACATTCCTCACATTCTAGCTGTGGAAAAAATAAGAAAATCCCTCAATTCTTTGTGCAGAAAAATTTTTTGGCCCTTAAGTTATTTATTTTTCAGACAGTCCACAGTGTGATCCAGTTGCTCATGTTTTTAGGGCTTTTTTTTTCACTATTAAAAGAGCTTAGTTGTTCGTCACATGAACATTAGCTACTTTCTCAAATATTTTTCCACTTCATTTTAACAATATATTCTGAACCTTTAACTGTTCTTTTCCCATATATTACAGGAGATTACAGTACACTGCAGTTATTACAGTAGTATTTTACAGTAAACCAGTAAATGTGCTTTCCTTTTAACATATTTATAATGCCTATAAAACATGAATCAACCCAATTTCAGAGGAACTTGAACATTGCTCCAACTGCACTGAAAGCAGAAGCCTTCCAGTGGCTTTGTTTCTGAGCTCTACTTATGCTCTCTTGCCTGCTTTATGCTGCATGCAGAAGCTTAAGAAAATCTGGGCAGTAGAAGTTCCTCCTAACGCCAGTACCTTCACCTTGGGGCACCCTGCTATTTAAGCACAACCATGCTGGCAGCTTCCCATGCAAAGTGGCTTTAATGGAAGAAGGAACACCCTTGACCAAGACACACATCTAGTGGTGCAGAAGCAAGAGGAGAAAGCAGAAAGACACAGCCATATGGGAAGAATCTCCACTAGGAAATTATGATGGAAAAAAAAAAATCTCTTTTTCTTTTTCCTTTAAAAAAGCGTATGTTGAACAGGGACCGTAACACTGCCCATTGGCTGGCAACTGTTTCTGAAACAGCTGCCACCAGCTCTTCTGAGGGTAGCAGTGCTACTGGAGCTGTGCTGGTCTGAGGTCACAGGCAGGACAGGGTTTACAGGTCTGCACTTGCAACTTGCTGTTACAAGCACCCTTGTGTAAATCATTTGAACATATGCAAGCAGTGAGTCAATAAAGCTCAAAATACATTGTTAGCAATTCCCACACAGAAAAATAAGGTGAATTCAGATTACTATTTGCTATCAGTACTCCACTGGGCCCTTGTGTTTTGATGCTATTCCATATGTCCTCTTTCCACCAGTCACATTAGTTCAGTACTTATTCTTCTTTGCATCACATGGATGTGATGAAATATGGAGCGTTTTAATTTCAGCCACTACACAAATGAACACACACTATATACAAATAAAAAGAAAGAGATGTCAAAACAGTGGGTCAGAACTGCCAACAGTTTTTCACCTACTGATTAAGTATTGAAAGAAAAATCACATTGTAGGCCCATCCCCGCCAAATACTTGTGGTCCTTATGTAATTTAGAACAGCTAAGTAGCTATCCCCCCCAAAAAACATTCCATAAGAGCACTGATTTTATGGGCCAAAACCACGTCTCATACAATTAGTGTGGTGCTGAAGTTACATCTACACTAGCTGAGTGTCTGGCTCTTAACACCATTTCAGTTTGCTACTTAAATCTGTGCAATACCAGGAGCTGTATCCATGATAGCCTTGATGCATTACACATCTGAACAGAAATTAAGAAGCTTGCCTATCCACGGCCAACTAAGATGACAACACTGTAATGTTCTTTTAACTTCCCTGTGGAAAACCACAAGGATATTTAAGAATAATTACTTTTTCTTAAAAGTAATTTGTAGCTAGTTGGCGCTAATATTCTCTGTCACCTCTACTGTGTTAAATGCTTGAATCAAGAGTTTTTCATTTCCGTGTGGAAAAACATTAATAAAGTAACATAGGCAGGACAGTATTTCTTGTAGTAACATACGAAAAAATCATTACTGCCTGTCCCAGCCTCTCCAATTACTGCTATGTACTCCTGAAGAAGCCACAGCTTTTCACTCGCTTTGCTAACGGGATTTAGAAAGACACATGGATGATCTGGGATGTGGGAGCAGTGAGAAGTCTGATTAAAATGAGATTCTCCACTTGAGAATAATGACACCCACATAGGAAGGGATCCTCTTGCCACATCAATCCTTTTGCTTCCGTCAAGGAAAAAAGAGGGGTTTTTTTCTCCAGATTATCTTGTGGGCTATCTTACTGGCCCACAAGCAACTTCACAGACTGCAAACATGGACCACAGAAATCCACAGAAGGTGTGGCCTTTGGCCCAAGAAGCACATGGTTTAAATAAGCAGAGTGCACTTACAAGAGAGCTTGCCTCCATCCTTAACACTTTTTAATAAAGTTTTTACTATAATGCCTTATCTGGAGTTTTCATCAGTTTTCAGCATTCCTATGGAACAAACTTTTCTATCTGTGCCAGGAGAAATACTAAACAAAATAAAAAAATTCCAACTTACACTACCAGGTCCTGCCCATAGAGCAGAAACAGCAAGGTAGTGGTTTTACCTTTGTGCTATTCCTGCTCTGTCTGCACTCCCTGGAAGTCTCCTGCAGCCAAAGACAAGTTCTGGTAGCCAGGGATTTATGAGTTCACTACCAAAAGCCAGAGCCAAGCCAGAGGCATGGACAGCCTCCATCCCTCCCAGCTTTTTGGGCTCTAGCACAGAAGCCCTTCAGCTTTTCCCCTGGGAAGGAGAATGGTAGCTTTCCTAATACAAAGAGAGTGTGAGGTGGGCATATCTGTGCCATGAGGAGGCCCAGTAATTTTGGTTGTTTAATCCAAACATATAATCAAGTGTAATGTGACTTCCTTGTCAGCCCAAAAGTTTAACTGAGGTTTTCACTGCCCCTCCCTCCTGCAGATTGCAAGGTCATTTGTAATTGCCCTGGTGAAAGGGGCTGCAGGAATGAATGCCAGCAAATGAGTGCTGGAGGACGAAGATTGTTTCTATAACCCCTTCTTCTAACAACATATGGGGAAAGTCCTCAAAATGGACTTCTTCACCCCCTCCTTAATTACTCATCCCTGTGCTTTGAAGCAGCAGATAGGAAAGAAGGAAAAAAGTACAAGTTAGGTTGATGCCTAACACAAGAAAACATTATGGACAAAGCACAAACCAACAAGGGAATATAAAATGTGCTCAAGTATTTCACACCTTGATGAAAATCCATATGGACTTGTCCTCATCTAAGCTTGACCTTAAAGCAAGTTAATTAAACTGTCCTTCAGGGGATTTTATCACAATGGAAAGTCTTCCTGAAGTCTGGTAACCTTCCAATGGAATTTTACATAGAGTTGTTTTCAGATCACAAGAATATTGAAGGCAGCACAGACATTACTTCTCTGCTATAAAATAGTCTCTCTCCCTATGTGTTGGATAACATAAAAATTGCAAAGGTGATTCCATTTTTTAACATAAACCATCTTTGTCTTTTCCAACTAGAAAAGACCTTGGCACTGCTCATTACAGATACCCTCACCCCATGGAATAATTGAGTACAGCTCTTTCTTTGTCAATGCCAGCAACGTTTCATCATTTGAAGATTTTTTTAAACCTCTCAATGAAAGGTCCCAAAAACAAAGCAAAAGGCAATCCAAAAACTCCCATGAATTATACTTTTTCAGCTGTGGAAGAAAAAGAAATGCCTTTTCAACAATTTAACTGCTTTTCTTGCACCAAAATAAAAAAATCCTTTTACATATTTTCCAGTGTAAATAGTAGTCATTATATGTTATTTGACCACAAATTCCAAACACTTAAAAGGCATGACTGGGTGACCAAAATGCCACTGAGCAGAAGAAAATAACAGATAACAAGACTTCCTTTGGACAAAAAAATTACAATTTAGGTGGTTCATTCTGGACAAAATCACAAGGATCTTTAAATCTAATTAAAACAACATTTCAGAAAAAAAAATTTCATCTTCCCCCCCAACCTCCCCAAACACCAAACCCAGAAAAACATTTGGTTTAAATATATATACACCATTTCTCTGCCCCCTCGTGTTACAAGTGGAAAACTGGGTTTTCTTTATTTTCTCTGGGCTCAGTGCATTATATGTTTAACTTTGTGTTAATTCTGCCCATGTTTTTCTGAATGGTACATGATGTTCTTTGGGTTTGTTCTTATATTCCATTTACCAAACAAAAATTTATTAAAAATGGGTCATGGTTACAAGAAGATTTTTCCATATTAGTGAAATCCTGGAATTACAGCTATGCATCATCTGCACTTTAAACGTGACTGCTGCTTTTTTGACCATGATTTCATTTCTAGAAAACTCACCTCATCATCATCCATCAGATGTTCCTTTGCAAATGCATACATTTCCAGCTGGACTGTGGTAATGTTGTGGTATCGAACCGCCTCCTACAAAAAACCCCAACATTTCTGTTACTTTAAGGTAGCAAGATGGGGAGCGTCATCACAAGCCACCTGAAACTATCCCAGTGAAGCCAGCCCCAGACCTAGGAAAGGTAGATCCCAAGCAGGGTACATACTGTTTGAGAAAGGAAACAGCAAAACAGCAAACAGCTTATTCCAAACTCTTCTGTGGATCTTCCTAAGCACAGGCTCCCTCACTGCAAGAACAAAGCACTCTCCTCTTTCTCATGTTTCAAAGCACTGGCGAGTCTGAGAATAAGGAATGAGACTGCCAGGGCTGAGCAGCAGCCTGTGCCTGCATTCCAGTGGGCTTTGGACAGGAGAGAGCCTCTGTCTCCCTGCACGCTGGCATATGGCACAGGCAGTTCTGGGAAAGAGACACACTAAGCTGTTTTGCATGATAATGACTCACCAGCCCAGCCTGAGCCTGGCCTAGGGAAGCTCTGCAAAGTCACTCACCTGTCCCTCCTCACTTCCTGGCTGTGTGCCTGAACAGCACAGGGTAGCTCAGTCACATACTCTCATACTTGTGAATACCAACTGTAATCTACTTTGATGATTCCGTTTAACCCCTTTGGGAGAAGAAAACAGGAGACTCCCTCTTTCACAAGAACATCTAAAGATTAATGCCAGGGCCAAATGTTGCTGTCACCCCATTACCACGTTTTGAAAATAAACCAGAGGCATTATGGTTTTTGTGGCAAGTGACCAGGATAGCAAGCAACTTCTGTTTATAGCTACACAGATCAAAGCACAAGAAAATACAGCTGTGTGCATTTAATATTTTGTATTTAAAAATCAAATTATCTGTAGTTCCCAGCTACAGAAGTTATCAATGAAACATTCAGAGTGCATGTGTAGGGCCCTTGTTCTGCCCTCTCTGCACATGTATGCCAAATCTGTCTGCGGTTTGCAGTTTCATACTGTTGCCACCCCTCACTCCCACCACCACCAAACATTGTCTCCAATATGGTTATAAAGCACAGTTCTGTTCCCAAAAGCAGTGACAAAGGAGCAGTCCCCTTCCTCTGTGAGCTCAGACTTGCTGCTGCTGCTGCTGCCTGAAAGAACCAAAAAGCATTTTTGCTGCCTTCTGTCTCAGTTGGCCCTGCAGGGCAGGCCTGGGTCCCACTGTGCCAATAAAGTGTGTGCTCTAAGAGGCATGACTAGAAGGCACTAAATTTAATTTGTGGAACATGTATTGCTAATGACTAACTAGTTGTACAGCCCATATGACTGATGCCTAAGCAGTCACTGAGGTGTCAGAATTCAGCTGCATGACTTAAATCCTGGTAACAAGAAACGCTGGAAAATCCAATTTGATGTCACAGTCCAGGCTGTAGAATTTCCTTGGACATGGAAATTTAAGAACAGCATGGAAACCCATTTTTAAAATAGTTTTCCAAAGCCAGATGATAATTGTTGCTGGATGGACTAGTGCTTCTTTGCAGCAACCATTTTAATTTAGATAATTAGATGCAATACAGTCCTGAGCCTTTTTCCGTCCTCATCCACCCAACTATGTTCTAAATGGAGTAAGTGGAAAGTCAGTTTAGCTGGAGTTACCGTATTCAGACACATTCCAATACCCACAGAACCTGAAATAACAAGCGAGTGGGCAGCTATGTGTTGGCAAATAATGATTCACAAAAGCCTGAATGTCACTCAGAGATTTCATCATCAGAGACTTCAGGGGCCAGCTGCTTTATTTACAGAGGTATATGAAGACATAAATATGCCTAAGTGACAGAGAAATACCAGCATGAGCTTACTTCTCTTCATATATTATATCCTATCGTAGTATATTTCAACAGAAAGGGAAGAGCTCTAATGACATTCACTGTTTACATGACACACTACACCTCTGCGTACAACTTTCTATATGATTTTAATAAAACAGTACATGTTAAACTCCAGAACCAGCAGATATCCCTTATTTTCCCAACCTCTGACCCACTAAGTTTCAGAGAAGTATTTGAATGTGTCTAGAAGGCATTTTAGGTAATTCACCTACCGATCTGGGCTGAAAATCCTCCTCTTTAAGTCCCCATTTGTCTTTGTGGTACTGGTAATAGACCATGTTCTGTTTCATTACTTCATCTTTCTCGTCAAACAGAAGGTAACTAGCAGCACAAGAAGCTGCATTCTTCATGTCATTCACTAATTAATAAACACACACCAAAAAAATCCAGGTAAGGTAAATGAACAAATTTCTACTATTACCTAAACTCTGGAAGATTCAAATGGAAACACAGCCCATACTCTACCTTCTCAGCAGCTGCACAGAGAAAAAAAAATTGCTCCCCAGAAAGGATATGCTGGTTTTGTGTTCTGAAACACGTAAGGCCATGATTCAAAAATCAACTCGTCATCAACCCCTGATGGTTTTCTGTGAAAATCCTAACCAAATGCTCCTCCCAGGTATCCCAGTATCTTCCCACAGCTTGGTGATATGCACTGGGGCATTTATTTAAAAAACCAAACAAAAAGATATTAAACCCCTCCCCACTTCTTTGTACTATGATTGATAAAGAGGGAAGAGTCAAGGTGTAGTCAAATAACACAAACAAAAGTCATTAATGGATTGATGCTACATGGCTGATGTGTCTTCCCTTTGATATTGGAGCCTGCAGGAACAGCTGTAAGGGCTACATGTGTTCTTTACAGTGCAAGTAGCTCCTCAAGAAACCACAACTTTCACTGAATAATCCACCTATCAACTAAGTCATCATTGAGCACCAAACACTACAATTTCTGTTAAGTGGTCCCCTCTTTCTTCAAAACCCATTTAGCCTCATTCTAACAGGATTATAAGAATCCACTAGGAAAAAGCAAATAGTATTAAATACCCTGTAGGTTTGTCTGTGGAAGAAATTCTGTCCCATGTCTGTTAACTACAGTGATAACAGGGAGCAAAAGACACCAGGAAACTCAGATTCTCTGTCCCAGAACTGTTTAAAATGCAGATTCTCTAGGCCATTACTTACATTGTAAGCATAAAATTAGAGGGGAAAGATCCCACATCATCCAACATCAATGTTATTTAAGCACAATAAATCACTACTTACATTTATAATATGCAAACTGCAAGTAATGGTACATGGTGGCCACAAATTTTTCAACAACAAAGCCTCCTATAATGGGTGTCAGATTGCTCTCACACTGCACTTTGCATGCAAGGACTTCGACATAATGATCTGGAAGGAAGAAAACAACAACAGAGCACATGGATAGCACAGAGTGAATTGTTATAATCCCTCCCATCGGCCACCCATTAAAATTCGGCCTTATAATGCCCTCCTGGGTCCTGTGCATCTGGACCTTGCTGCTTGGAAGTACTGAGAATCTACAACTCCATCTGAAGTATCCTTCAAGTGTTGGTACTAGGCCCTACCGTAAAAATCTGCATTACTTCAAAGCTGGAATTACAGAGAACTGAGCACTTAGGTTTCACTGACACCTAGAGGCAGCATGTGGTGGTGGGTTTTATAGAGTATTTTAGAGTACTGCATTATTTCCCAGCTGTAAACTTAACAGTGCTTTCTTTCCTTTTTTAAATTTTGCAGGCCTTTGCAATTTCATTGCATTATTGCACAAATAAGGTCCCCATGCTGCTGAGTACAACTGTGTCACAGACAGGTACAGCAGGTGACTGCAAAATAAACCACAGATGGCTGCATTTTGGGCCCAGAGTTTGGACGTTCTAAGAGAAAAGAAAGAGGAGAATATGCTGCTCACCACAGAACAACTTCCCGCCAGGAACAGGTAAGTTCACAAGCTTACCCAGTCTAAAAAAGCTTGCTGTCATGCAATATAGGACAACCTGTGATTTTTACCTTCAAGAAAATACGTTTCAAGAAAACCTTCCAACAAAAAAGTTTCAAGCATTTTTCGTATGTATCACATTCATCAACAGCATGGAAAAGAAATATTTTAAAGTCTTAATTTCCCTGTTAGCCACATTTGGCAGGTGAAAGAAGTGAGCTAACCTTGTGCAGCAAATTTCTGACCAAGCCAAAAGAACACTTTTCATTCCTGACAACTCCTGACACGAAGAACACTGAGGTTAACTAAAAATAACTGCTGAAGCTAACTAAAAATAACTGGCCAAATGAAATTACCAGACCCATCTTTTACAAGAGCAGTGGAATCTCCAGACACAGTAGTGTTCAATTCCAGCCAGCACTTAAAGCCAGAGATGTGAGCCCCTCAGTGAAGTGATCCCATGCAATGAGGACAACTGGCTTCCTGACATAACTCACTGCTCAGTGATAAATACATACCTAATGCAAGACCCAAATACTTCTGGTTAACACTTACTGCTACATCTGCTTTCTGCAGACCCTTGGAGGTAGAATATCTCTCCCTGGAACACAAGCACAATTCAGCCCAGGCAGTGCAAATAAATTTAAATGTTCTTATCTCAAGAGCAAAATACTTGAAATGCACGCACATGGCCATGGTGATGTTACGCAGTAATTCCTACCTTTCCTTACTGCTGGGAATTGTCCTTCTCTTATAAGGAGGAAGAGGAAGGGTGACAGTAAGTGCCAATCACAGCTGAGCACGGACACTACTCTTTACAGTGGCTTGGGGATTGTTCTGATGTCAGGGTTCTGACCCACTGGGGAAAAAACTCTGTGTTTCTTGCTTTACCACCTGTGATTTGCCCTTCACTCCTTATTTGCTGTCCTAGGCACCTGCCTGTTTTGCCCAAGAGCAAGCCAAGGAATAGCCTGCAATAGTTATTCCATGTCAGCTGTACTGGTGGATACCAGCTGCACACTGTGAGAAACTGGAGCTGCGCTTGTATAAACATAGTTCACCGAAGTTTCTCCTCACCAAGATATATTATGGCTTTAGGACAAAAAGTTGGAATGTTTTTTCTTAGGGCAACTTAAAAACATGAAAAATGCAAGAGAATTTCTAAGTTTATTGAGGAAATATGCAGGTGTTCTTCACACAAATATTGTCAACAACACTGAGCTGTCAGAGCACTGGAGAAATCACTTGTTTCTTTCACTGCCAAAGAGCATAGGAAATGTGTATTTGCCATTTTGACAACAATCAAAAAAGTTGATGTCCCTTTTCACTTGCAAAGCAATGGATTTTTTTTTTTTTTGGCTACACGCAAAAAATACAGGTGTTACCTACTAGTAAAACTCGAATGTAGGAAAGATTAAAAATAGCCAACAGAACCCTGTCATATTTATGAGAAAGGAGATACAGATCACCGGACCTATGCAAACCACAAAGATGATTTCAAAGGCAGGCTAACCACTGAGCCCCAAAGGTGGCCAAGCTGATACTGAAATGATGGTCAAGAGACCTGGCTGAATGACCACTGCTACCCAGACACAGAGCAGCTGTTGTTATTTACACATCTATGTTACTCCGACACAGAAATTCCATGCTAATGTAAGATCTCTGCTCTGATTTCCTGATAGACCTCACTTATGTTACTGAGGAGAGAAAAAAAGTAAACCAGAATTCAAGCAGTTTTCAGTGAATCTAATAAACTCCTACTGGCCCAAACTAAGGAACAGGACTTGGGTAACCAATCCCATGGATAAACTGAAATGTACTCTGGGGACATCTTTCCTTCATGTTTCCTAACCACTTACCTGCAATAGAAAGATAGAAGTCTTTAAAATCTGTGATCTCTCGGGAGCCTTCACAGGCTGCTATGCAGTCATCATAGGCTTTGAAGAAATCAGGAAGAGCCAGTTCCATGTCTGAGATGGATGTCCGCCAATTGTCGCCATTGTACGCTCTCACAGCCCTGACAAAGAGATTCTGAGAAATTGGCAGGGATGAATCAGCAGTAACTGACCCTGAGAAGTGTTGTGTAAACTCAAATACAGCAAATGATGTCTCCATGTTTCTGGACAACTGTATGAGCTGCTCTCCAGGTGATGTGAGGACAACGAACACAGGAGACTAATGGATTTCACCAGGTATTTCCTAGAGAGCAGAGTACGTAATTCCATTTCCAATCAAAAGAAAAGCCTACTGGAGAGATGTAACGGTGTGAGTCTAAAGCACAGGTTGTGACAGAGATTTTCAATGGGATCTTAATGCCAAATGTCTGAGATATCTTAAGCTGTCCCACTACAGCACTCATGAATTTGGATAACTATGCACCTGCTTAGCTCCAGTAGTGATCTGCATGTAGCAGCTTTCAGGTACGCCACTGTCTGTGATTTGCTGTGATTCATTTATGGAACAATGAAGTGCAGGAGAGGTGAGAGTTACTGAATGCATCAAGAAGGCAGAACAAAGATGACTGAGATGACAGAAATAGGGAGATTAAGAACTGAGAACACATAAGCAAGTGAGATCCCTGAACCTCACCCAGTAAGAGGAGTAATAGAACAGTTCCAAAAGAGCAGACTCTTCTGAATAAAAAGCATACCTCATATGGCTTTGTCTCCAAGTCTTTAATATGCTCCTCAGCATCAGGTATGCTCTTATAGTAGGCCATATTTCTTTGCATCATTTCATCATCTGGATGCTTCAGAAGAAATGTGTGAGCTGCTGCAATAGCTTTTGGAAGATTATTAGCCTAAACAGGGATAGGGAAAAGAAGGTGTTAAAAAAGATTAACTGGAGAAGAAAAAAAACCAAAACAGTTCAAAGGTTCCCAGTTTTCTCAATGAATATTCCTGCATTCTCTGTATTCACAAATTTACTTCTACTGAAAGCACAGTCTCAGTAGACACAACGGTACAGTAAAACTGATAAAATTCTTCTCAGTTTTACTCCTAGCTGCATCACTGTGAACAATTTTTTTTAACTTTAGAAGCCTGTTATTTTTGCAGATAGCATAGATGATTGTTCTAAGTCAAAAAAGATTAGGTTTTTTCACTTCCCCCTCCCCTTTCATAGAGCTGACAAGGCAAAAGTCTATACCAGAGCTCCTAGAAGGGATTGATCTCAACAGGTACTGATGCTAATCTATGGATACTGGTCAAGAGTCATCACTCTTTATTTGTGTTTATGTCAGTTACTTGCCTAGCAACACAGAGGACATTATCACAATAATGTATCTTCCCGGTGGTATTACAAAGTTAGATCAGACTCCAGAGACTTGGTCAAAAATTGTGTCCTAAAGCAATTTTCTCTGCCCATTTTTAAACTAAATTTAATCCCTGTTAGATATACATTGTGAGGAGTACATTTCTCATTTACAACTGAGTGTACCAGACAGGTATGTACTTCTGTGTACATACAATTTATGTTTTTTTAATATTTTGTATATATATGCACACACGTATTTTCATAAATTATATAGTATGTATGCACATATTTATGAAGAGTGAGAGAGAAAGCAATAGTCTGGGGTACTATGAAATGTTAAAACCTTTTTTCTAGGCCAATATCCACATCAGCCTGTTCACTGTATTGATGTATAGGTGATAGAGAGTTCCACGCCACGTCTGAAACAGCTTCTGGCAGTGCATGTTTGAAACCACGAGCAAGAATCACAGGCACGTGTGCACACTCACCCTTCTGTTTGCAGCCATAAAAAGTGTCCTTTCATTTCGGAAAGGAACCTCAGAGATGGCTGCACCGAAGCAAGACTTCAACCTATGCCCTGCTGCTGTGCCGCTAGGAGTGTCCTAGCACCGGAACTCTGCCAGCTGCCCTTCCTGGCTTTCCCAAAACTACGTGCTTCCAGTCAGCCCAGACCATGCTAAATGCAAAGGGAAATCTCAGCTGCACTTTCGTCAAATGCCTGGTTTCTTTTGTGCTGTAGCCGTAACCTGCTTCTTTGGCAGGCTGACAAGTCTCATTTTTACTTAGGTCCATGATTTACTCTTGGTTTCAATTTTCACCTCTTGGAAAAAAATAAAGGAAGGTTTTGTAGAAACACACTCCTAAGTGAACTCAGTGGCTCTGAGAAAGCTCCCTCCAGAGGAGCAAGCAGCAGCGCAGGAACAGCTGCTCCCAGAATCTTACAACGTGGCAAATTTCTCTGTGGAGCCCACCTGAATACGCACATGGTCAGTCTAAAAAATTACATAAAGCATTTCTCTCCCACTTCTTCCTATACTATAAACGCTCTTGAGGGGGTGGAGGGGTGGGGGAAGGGACATTCATTTCGCAGAAACCACCAGCCAGGCAAAAGTCCTTCGGATGCAGCAGTTTGTAGCTCTAGAAGGCCCATTCGGAACTCCCCAAGCAAGAGATAAGGGCTCAGGGCTGGACTACAAATCCAGTATGAAACACACTATAAACAACAGACACTAAGCACAAAACCAGCAAACTACACTGCTCAAACTTACTGCAAATGTGATTGAACAAAGAGTTTAAAGGGAGAGGGAGGGGTTCCTCCAACTTCCCTCTCACACTCCTACCTGGCAGTTACTTGAATGTATTTGATATGGTAAGAAGAAATTATTTTTGGTGTTACCCATACATTGCAAACTTTGTATGTACCAGAAGGGGGGAATTAATAGCTAAATTAAGATAAGAAGAGGAAACAGTTGTGGTGATGTCATTTTTATCCATATATGGCTTTGAGAATTCGAGGAATTCCTGCCCTCTCAGTCAAAAGAAAAGGCACAGGCTTTAACGTATCAAGTTAAGTTCTTTCGTATGGTCTTAGGGAAGGCATCAGACACCAGTGTGATACTGTGCATGTGGGCACTGTTCTGGTTTTATGAGAATGCATTTCCCTGCATCTGTTTGGAAAAACTGCTGAGAAAACAGCACTCCTAAAAATAGGACACAGCAACAGTTAAGAAAATGTGTGTTTTCAGGAGGCAATCTCGAAACAATGCACAAGCATACAACCCTATATAACATATAGTGGGATACATTGGGAGTGAGTCCCTAAAGGAGAAAACAATCTAACTAAAGAGCTCAGATTGTTTCTGCCCCACAAAGATGCCCTGTTTATTTGAAATGCAAATAATTGCAGTATCTGAAGGGATGGCAGAAGGAATGGATCTTGATGTAGAGAACAGAAGATGAAGATGAGAAGAGAGAAAACAAAATTAGATCCTGGATCGAAGGATGACAAGAAGCTAGAAAAACAGGGTGAAATCTCCTAAGAGAGGAGTATGTCCCCAGTCTTGGCTGACCCAAGAGCAAAAGGTAAATACCATTCCAGGCCTAGCATTACAGTGTCCCACTTCAGCAGCCAATTTCTGCTTCATTCCTTCTTGCAGCTGTTAACGAAACTGGAGTTTTGCAGGCATGAGGCTATCTGTAAGTCACAGGCTGGGAGCTGCTGCACTTGAAAGAGCTGGACCAGAAACGAGCAAGTGAAGAAGGTGGATGGACACGCTGAAGGAGAAGTAGCAAAGATCATTTGCAATAGCAGAGCTGTGATATGAAGAGTCTGAAAAAGGTTCCAGAAAAGTTTAGAAAGTAAGAGAGATGGAAAGATGAGAGGGGCAGAAATGACACAGCTACAGGACACAGAGGCAGGGTCCAGCGGCTGGATGTCTAGGAGGAACTGGAAGGGCTGACCTAGGGGACATGCTGGATGAGTTGTAAAAAACAGGTGAAAAGTGAGATGGATGGTACATGGGTAAGCAGGGGGAAAGGCAAGGTACACACTAATCCCACTGTGGGTTACAGGATGGGAGGAAACGACTGAAAGGCTTGTCAAGGAGAAGATTACAAAGTCTAGGGTTGGCAGCCTAGGGGGGCAAGGACTGACCACAGGACAGGGAAGAAATGGAGGGGAGGCGGATGGCAACTGGTGTGGAGGAGGTGATGGGGAATGAGGTTGTGGCCCAGAGTAACCTGCTCCGAGGGCCCGGCGAGAGGCTGGCATGACAGGAGGTTTTTCTAGCATTGGGTGCAGGAGGCACTTGCGTCTGTCGAGACTGTCCTGGGACATGCCACGTGCAGGGACACACCATGCTGTCCCCCTCCACCACGACACTGACCGGCCCGCTTGGCGTGTCTGGAGCGTGGCATCGCACCAGGCGAGACTTTGAGGAGGAGAGACTGTGACGGAGGCGGGGGGGGAGGGGAGGAGGGGGGAGCGGAGGCAGGGCAGAGAGATGGGAGGAGAAAGGAGGAGGCACCACGAAAGAGGGGGGGCGGGGGCTCACCTTGAAGTAGGCGAACTGCAGGTACTTGTAGGGCTCGCGGCGCTGGAACTCCTCGAGCAGGTCGCGGCCGGGCTGCGCCTGTCGGAAGGCGGGCAGCCCCTGCTTGCAGCGCCGCAGGCACTGCGCCCGCCGCAGCACCCCGGACAGGAGGCGCAGCTCCTCCAGCGCCGCGCCCGCGGGGGACGCGGCGGGCGCGGGGGGCGGCTGCCCGGCGGCGCTGCAGTTGCGGTGGCAGAACGCCTCGCTGTCGCGCAGTAGGCGGTACAGCCGCATGCTCACCTCCAGGTAGCTGACGCTCTCGGGCCAGTTCTCGGTGCTGTACTGGTCCAGCCCGTAGCGATAGGCCGACTCCAGCGGCATCAGCTCGTCCCGCGGGAAGCTGCGGAAGCTGTAGCGCTCGTACTGCGCCCCCGCCGCCGCCAGCAGCGCCGCCAGCGCCGCCACCCACATGGCTGCGCCTCCGCCACCGCGGCCCGCACAGCACCACGTCGCTGCCGCTGGCGGAGGCGGCTCCGGGGCCGGGCGGAGGGAAGGGAAAAGCGGGTGGGCCGGGGCGAAGGCAGGACAGAGGCGGTCCCGGGGCCGGGGCCCGGGGGGGAGGGAGAGGCGGCCCCGGGGAGGGAGCGCGGCCGCGGCGGGGCGGGGCGGGCGGAGCGCCGATCCTCCGGCCGCCCTCGGTGCTGCTGCGCGCCTGCAGCCGCAGCTGGTCCCAGCAGCAGTCGCGTCTGCAAGGAAACTTTTTGTTAATGTGTTTCTGGTGTCTTTTTTATTATTATTTTATTTTTCTTTATGTGTTTTTCCAGTGTCCACGAGAATTGCTTTTTTGCCATCCACAATTTAGGGGTTTTATTTGGAAAATGTCTATTCTAGATCAATCTCTTGTACCCTTCAATCTGTGTGTGTGTGTGTTTATCTACAAAACCTGTGGCACAGGTTCACACATTCATATTGTGATGAAGAGCAATAAATGCATTGTTGGAATATTCCTAGAATTCTGGGCATTACTTCCCTTGAAACTGGAATTTTAAATATGGTGTTAGAAGGCGTTGCAGAATTGTAAGTACTATTTCTGCCTCTTGTTGCTGTTTGATGTTTGGTTTCCTGCGGAAAAATAATGTGGAAGATCTATAAGGAACGTGGTTTTGCATTTTTTTGAATACTTGCCAGCTAAGTATACTTCGAGTGTTATCTATAGAGCTATAGAGTGCCAACAGTGTCTCCTCCACTGGTTCTGTGCAGTGCTTTGGGACATTTTCTGATGTCCTGCTGCATTAATTAATTAATAATCATTAGTAAGTGGGAAAAGCTGTGGCTGTAGATTCAAAGAATTTGAAAGTTTCTAATCTAATCAAGCAATTCTTTAGAATTGTTCTTTCAGTCTGACACATAGAGATTACTTGCATGATGACAATATGCAACCTCCCAGATTTCACTATCAGAGTTTGACCAGCTGCTCTCTCTCCACTGCTCTTGCTGGAGTCATGCACTGATCAGTGGTGATCTTGGGACTGGAGAACCTTCCAGCTTGGAAAAAAACTTCTGTGGAGCCATTCACAAATGCTAGCATGGTTTCAAAACTAGACACATAGCAAAGGCCCAGATCTCTGTCTATTCTCTTTATTTTAAACTGAGAAAAGAAGGCACAGCTAATTAATAACAAAAGAAAAATCCGCACCCCACAAAGTAATAAAAAACCCCAAGCCCCTGACAGTTCCAGTATTTACCTTCCCTTTAGATGACATTAAACCCTGTGCTTTCTGGATCTAGTAAGAATAGTTCTCTATCCCTTTGCTTTCTTAGGCTGAGTATCAGTGCTTAGGTAGGTGTGTGACCTAAATGACCAGTCATGAAGAAAATTATTCCTTAGAAACACTTCATACTTGGTCTGTTTGTCTACATTTCTCAGCAGAGGCAGCCATAGGATGAAGGCTGGTGAACTGCTTGAGAGTTCTTCATTGCAGTGGCTGCCTTTGTAGCAGGGGCTCTCGTGTATTACCGAGCTGAGCCTGCCCTTCTGAGGCCAAAATTAACTGCGGGCGCAAGTGTTGGAAATGTTGTATCTGAGTACTTGTTATTATTTCACACTCCAAGCTTGCATGGCTGAGAAACCGGGAACCCCAGATCTTCCTTCCTGTGGGAAGACAAACATCAAAAGCGAAGACCAAACCAAAATAAAACATCACAGGGCATTGGTGTGTTGTTCCTCTCCACAGGAGGGCCAAGCACCAAAGTTTCCCCAGCCAGGCTTTGAAAGCTGGCTTGGCTTGTTGACAGTCTTTTGTGTCAGCTCTGCCAGCCTGGACTCCACATTTTAACTTTGCACGGAATAGGAATGATTTTCCTGGTTTTCCTGGCAGATTGCTGTAAGCACTCTGAATTCATTTTTAAACCTTCTTAGGTAAAAAAAGATGCGGTTAGGAGCTTACAGTCCGTGGGAGCAACACCCAGGAGGAGGAGTCTGCCAGTCTGGTTTGTGTGTGCATGTGCATGTTGCTCAGTTTGCCATAATTCCTGCTGAGTGCCTCTTGTCCTGTTCCCACAGTCTCTCCTGCTCTTACTCACTGACACTTTCTGGAGTTTTGCTGCAGATTCCCAGAGGCTTGCCAGTATGTTGCCAAAAACGTCTGGATAAATGAAACTCTCTAACTCTGTTTTTGTAGTATTAGGGAGTAGACATTAGTTTATTCCAGGCTGAAGTGCTCCACCTAGATGCACACGGCTTTCAAAACTTTTCACTTATTTATACATTTTTAGCAAAGAAATTACTGTCCATTGGTTCTAAATGACATAATTTTTTGCATCAATTATTATTCTATCTTCTATTGGTTATTGATTTCTCACTTCTCATGCTAATTAGTCCACATCTCTTAGCCTTTTTATTATCTTTTTTCCCAGACAGGGAGTCTCCAGTACATGTTGAATCATCTTTGTTAGTGTCTTCTTTATCTTCTGGTTACTTCAACATGTCCTTGGAGGGCTATAAATTCTGGATTCCAGGTCTCCAGCCTTTAACTCCCCAGGGCTTTGTTCATTGTTACTTGGGGCAGGTGACATCTGGAATGTGGCACATGACTATAAATTTATGACAAAAACAGGTAGTAAAGCTCATTAATTTCCCTATTCCATCTCTAAGCCCTGTTAGCCCCAAAATTCTTCTTTAGGTCTTGGCAAAAGACTCTTCCTTGTCCTGCAGGTGATGGCTTCTCACAGAAGTGTTCCTTCCTCTCATTGTGGCAGTCATCTTGGAAGTAAGAAAACAACCCAGGCATTTTAATTCCTTTGTTTCTAACTCAATTGGTCAGTTCTACTTTTCTGAATTTCTGTCTAGTTTGGGTGTGACATTTTTTAATTTCATGATTTAATAAAGGCAAAAAGACCAAACATAACCCCCTAAACTCTTACATTTACTAATCAATAACCCTTGTTAATAAACCAAGTAGAAAAGCAATCCCATGAGTTTCCCTATCAAACTTTTTCTTACCCCTAGTAAAACCACAAATTAAGCTTTAATCTTGGGGAGACATCCTTCCTCCTCCCACAGGCGATGCTCCTTCCTCTTGTCGTGTCAAACACCCTGGAAGTTAGAGAAAACAAACTTTCATTCTTAATTTCTTTAATTCCATAAATGTTGTTAAACCCAGCAGTGTTATTTTGATCTTTATGCATTGTTGCCCACTGTGGGTATGCCAAAGTTTCCTTCTGAAGATTGAGGTTTTGATAAGATGTTTGAGCTGTGAGGGGTGATCCTCCAACTGCCCTCAGCATCCCTCAGGTGGCTTTGGAAGTTTAAATCTGTTTTAAGTCAAAAGCAGCAAGTTTCTAGCAGAAAGAGGAACAAACATATGTCATATGTCTCAAACATCCTGCAGAGAAATGAGGGGCATTCTTTGACCTATCTCCCTGTTTTCTTTCCTCGGTGGATGGCAGCTCCTCTTTTGGCTGCCAACCACCTGGAAATCAAAGAGTCTTTATTAATTTTCCCTTCTTTTCAGAAAGGAGAAGAACTAAAGGAAAACAACAAGGTTGAAATCTCTCAACAGCCCAGGCAATTACCCCATCAAGCACAAACATGAATCAGCCCATACCAACTTTCCAAACACTGAACGGTTGAGAAAGAATTTGGATCTGGCCAAAAGGATGGGCTGTGGACACAGAGCTTGGAAGAAAAAACCCTCTAATTTATACTGCACTAAGTGGTCAGATAAATAGATAAGTGTATAGATAATATAGTGTATAACTACTCACCTCCTCCCGCAGCTCTGGCAGCAAGCAGAGGAGTCCCTGGGCTCACCTCCCACAGCTGTGCTCACTGCTGCCATCTCGGACTGACCTGAGAGCGGGGCACAGCCTGCAGCTGACACCCGGGTGGCAGCAGGATCCCACTGGAGCTCTCTCTGGACAGCTGCGTCAGTCGTGGTGGGTGCAGAGCTTAGAGAGGCCATGGCTTTCTCCCCATTGGGTACTACTGCTCCGTGGACAAGCTGGCAGAGCTTCACTGCCCTTCCTGCATGCTCTTCTGCATGATCTGATGTGCCACAGCCTGTTTTCCTTCCCTGGATGCTGGCGGTCCCCAGGAGCTTCTTATGGGGCAGGGGAGATGGACACTCGGCCACCATTGCTCCTGAAACATCCAGGTTCCATCAGCCACTGTTGTGCCAGGTGCACACTCCTGCCAGCTCTCTCAGCTTCCCCTGGGGATCCCCTGTTCAGGAAACCAGAGCTGCTCATCTCAGCAGCCATCTGAAAAACCAGGCCTGTTGTGCTTTCCAGGAAATCAGGGATGGTTAATTAATATTTAGCTGCCAGACTCCCAGGAGAGCAGCCTCCTCAGCAGTGACATCAGCACTCCGCTCTCTTCAGCACTTCTTTACGCCTGCACAGACTCAAGGTGGCCAATCCCACCAGGCTGCGCAGTTCGTGACATGGCCACCATTCCCCTCAGGAGCACCCCACTGCCAGGTTGGCTCTGATATGGCATGAATAGTCTGGTCCCAGGAAGAGGCAAACATCCAGGGCTGGTCTGCTGCTGCTTGCTGCTACAAGCTCCTTCTTCCAGGCTGTGAATGCTGAGGCTGCTCTGTGCTCTGCCAGGGCTCTGCTGGGGCTCCGCACCAGCTGTGGCTGGGCCTGCTCTCACCTCACGTTTCCATTGACAGCTTTGCGTCAGATGGGCCCTTTCAGAGTGCACTGACTGATCTTGTTGCTTTTTCATTTGAGTAAGATTCTCATCCAGGCAAAAAGATCAGTTGTACAAATCCAGTGGTTGAGAGCTGAAACCCTCCAGAGCTACAGCTGAAAGCCCATATCTCCACATGATATTTTGTGTGCCCCACTCTTCATGTGTGTCTGGTTAGAAATGCAAACGTGCTTTCTTCCCCATCTAGGAGTACCATGACTGGGCAAAAACCATCCAGTGGGCTATGTTCCATAGGCAGTGTTGTCTGGAGTTTAGGAATGAAAGAGAACCTTCTCCAATCCCAAACCATACAAACCCCCCCCCCCCATAAATAGGACTTTCCATCTTTAAGAAATGAGTGACAATTAAAAGTGAATGTACATCTTAATCACAGCATGAGAAGGAAGGGTATCTTCCAATTGAGGTTTTGAACAGTTTTTATTCTGAGTGCCACCCATTGCTGGCGCTGGATAAAGAAATTCCATCGCTGTCATGTCTCCTGTCCTCCCTCAACTGTCTGGCTGCAATGATCAGAGGGGTGAGGCTGGAGAGAGGCTTGGCTGAGAGTAAAAATGGATGCTGTCCAAAGGAAAAGAAAACAAATGAACCATGACTTTCCAAACTAATTTCCTCATGGGCTCCATCACTATTCCTCGAGATACTAGAAAGACGTAGAAATAGGTCTGAGGAAACTATCTGCACCTCCATCTTCATGTCCAGTACATTCCTATCCCATGTCCAGTACCCGGAATACTTGGCCCATAATTCTATTAATCAATTTATCAAGGTGTCTCCAGCTTGATGCAATATTTGCCCTGCCAAGACTCTGGGAATGCTGCTTGAAGTCCAGGAATTTTCCTCTTTCAAGAAACACAAAATACTGACTTAGGGGTCCTCTTTCTTGTAGACACGGGTTATTTTAGTTGTCAAAAAAGAGGAGGAGCATAAGCTGTTCTTCAAGAAACTCAAAGACAGCTAAGAAATGTTTATCCCAGTAGGATCTGGGCCCATGTGTTGATCTGAAGACCACTGAGGTTTTCAGCACCAAGACAAGAGCAGGGAAACAAGTAGTGGAGCACTGATGGACTCAGCTCTGGCTTGCAGGGAGAACAGTGTCTACCTTTGCATCCCCTGCACCTCCTGTGTATGCTGGCACCTTCACAGCAGGGACAGCCAAGTGGCACATTCTGCAGCTCCCAATCTGCCACAAAACCTGGCAGCAACCCTGTAGCAGTTCTCATCTGCTCAACTGTGCCAGGCAGCAAAAAAGGCTGTGACAAGTCCCACTCAGCTGTCCCTGTTTTGGTGGCAGAAACCTCTAAAAGTGTGGCTTGGTGTCAGAAACCTCTGAGAGTAGGGTAGGAGGGACAAGCTAAGGCCCCTCTGCTCACAGGGAGCCCCCCAACAACTCCCTCCTTCCCACAGCCAGATCTTGGATCACTTGGCTGGGATGGTTTCATTGGGTTCCTTCACCACCAGCACCATTTCAGGCCTCCACACCTGGGATTATCCTACTGCAGTTCTTTTGCCACCAGGGAAAACTGAACATGCTACCAAAATACAAAACAGGGCCACAGAAATGATCAGAGGACAGAACATTTCTCCTATGAGGAAAGGCTGCAAGACTTGGGATTGGTCAGCCTGGAGAAGGCCCCAGGGAGACCTTATTGAGGTCTTTCAATGCTCCAAGGGGGTTCTAAGAAAGATGGAGATGCATTTTTTAATAGGGTCTGTTAAAAAAAGGAAATGCTTTCAAATCAAAAGAGGGTCCATTCAGATTAAGTCTAAAGAAGAAACTGTTTATGAAGAG
Source organism: Coloeus monedula (assembly GCF_965178545.1). Lineage (NCBI taxonomy): Eukaryota > Metazoa > Chordata > Aves > Passeriformes > Corvidae > Coloeus > Coloeus monedula. The sequence continues at coordinate 50,471,401 of NC_138781.1, forward strand.
AGTGGAGAAACACTGCAGCAGGTTATCCAGAGAGGTCCTAGGTGCCCCATCTCTGGAAACATTCAAGGTCAGGTCAGGCTCGGAGCAACCTGATCTGCTTCCAGATGTCCCTGCTCATAATGGGGAAGTTGGACTATGTGACTTTTAAAAGTCTCTTCCAACCCAAACTTTTCTATGATTCTACTCAGTTTTCACTTGAAAAGCAACCAGACTGGACATTAATGTGAGGGGAAGGTCCTCTGATGCCTTTGAGTTTAGCTGACAAGAAAACCAATCCATTGGACAGCTGTTTCACTTGCAGCTGCTTCATATTGTACCTGCAGAAGTTGCTCAGCAGACCATCGAGTATCCTCATCGGTCTGCAAGCAGCAGTTCAGAAAGTCCTGGAACACAGCAGACAGTTGCTCAGCATTCTCCAGCTTCGGTATCCCTCTGTTAGCTATGAGATCCAGGGCCTAGAGGAAAAGGAAGCACGAGACTCCACCTGTTTCTTTCATAACTGTTCACATAGACCATATTTTTTAAGCTCCAGCCTTCAGTGGCACTTTCTTCCCTGGCAGAGAGTTAGAGATGATTTTTCTGCACCAGCAAAAAAGACCCCACAAAATAGCAGCCACAGCTATTCTGACATGCAAATGATCTTGCCTTGACAGCTAATTTCATGGGCTGACCAAGTTAGTAGGAACTACATGAGCCAAAAGCACATTTTACTACTCTGAGGATTGACTTTACAGGCTTTGCAGGCTCTTTTAAAGAGTGAATTTGGTCTAACTGCATTATTTCCAAGCATTGCTGCATACAATTCATCTCTGCAGTGCTCACTGGTCTCTAAAGTACAGCTTCCATTAAAAAAAAGGTTGTGAAATTTTTTGCTCTCTTCCTGATAAAAATGGTAACCAGGATGTCAAAAAGGAAATGCATCCACTTATACCTTGTTTAAAGGAACAGAAACACATGGAAGGAACCCAATCAGACACATTTAGTTACGTGCACAAATATTTTATGATGAAAATGTCTACTCAGGCAGACAGGAGCCACTTGCAACTCTGTCTTTCATCAGACTCCAAATTCCCAATCAGCTTCACTTCCATGGTCAAAGAAAAACTTTTAATCATCTAATCAGAAAAAGGAGTAATTTCATCTCTATGGTAACTCTCTGCTAATTTTGATACCCAAATAAATGCACAAAGCTAATCACTGTGCTAAAACATACTTTTAGAAAAGGATTTGGTAATGAATAATTAAGGCATTCCTAGAACCAGAGGCACTTCCTGAAAGGCTCAGGTAAGTAGTTGGCACTGGTGCAAGACTGAAAAGGCTTCTGCGCCTGCATGTGTGGTTGAAATGCTTTTCTTTCAAATTCCCCAGCTGGAGAATCTTGCCACTGAAAATTTCTTGTCCTTCTGAGACACAGCTCAAAGAGTTCAAAAAGGGCATGAGAAATTTGAAGCATCACTGAAGGCCAAAATGGGACATTTTTTAACTGGAACATGCCACTCTTCTTCTGAGGTTCTCCAATTGATGTAGCCAAAGCTACACCAGATGCTGATGTGCTCCAAGGACAGCTTTCGGTAGATGGGCCTTGGTTGAACTAGTCCAAGCTGAGGTGAACGGGATTTTGTCTCATGGGAGACAAAACATGAGACAGATTAGAGAGACAGTGGCATCTGCTAGTATTTGCACCTTACCTTGAGAGGAATTTCCTTAGAGTAAGGAGGTTCTCCTTGCAGCATTTCTATCGCCACAATGCCAAGGGACCAAATATCAACTTTGGTTCCATATGTATCCTTATTCACATATTCTGGTGCCATCCAGTGAGCCGTCCCAACTATCGAACTCTGCCGGCTCTGCTCAGAAGTCATCTGAGCACAAAGGCCAAAATCAGCTGAGGAGGAAACCCAGTGTTGTTAAAGCCAGCTTGAATTAAGAAACTAAACCAAAGCAATTCCCACTCTGAGAATGTGGTGTTGAATCTAGCTGGACAAGCAGCTGTGCTCTGTTTCCTCAGGGTGGTAACTGAGGAAATATAGAATTGGTCACTTATAGAAACCTCCACATTTCACTCAGTGGCTTTTATTCACTTGAAGCTTTAGATCTCACTTCCTCCCCTCTGGAAGGGTCACACAAAAACCAAAGCCACTCTTGACACCTTGTTTCTCTCAAGACCTCTCTGCACGTTGCAGCTGTACTCTTAGCTTGTAGCAGTGGTCCATGCACTTCCACAGGCACTGCTCTTGGGGAGCTGGTGGTCAGTCTTAAGCAGCTCCACACCCCACATCCCAGGAATGCTGTGCCTGACCAAGAATACCTACCTAGTTTGACAGATCCATCCATTCCAAGAAGAATGTTTTCACTTTTTATATCTCTATGAATCACAAGGTTGGAATGAAGGGAATTTAGTGCTTGCAGGCACTGATAGATAAAAAACAAACAGGAAGGTAAAAATTAATGACCCAATTCATCACCCAAGAAATGAAATGGCTGAAAAGAACTTCTGTTCTAGCTGAAAGGTGAGTAGTGGCAGAACATGGTGTGGTAAAGACATATTTTTGACAACACCATGCACATGTGCTGCTTCATCAGTAGCAGAGCAGTATCTTTTTAGGTGAAGGCACACTACCTCTTGAAAGAGAAATGGCAATTGTTGTTACATCCTGTCCCCTGCAAACACACAGAATGACTGCTGCTGCAGGGCATGGGCTTTCTCCATCCAGGTGACAAACAATTGTTTGCTGATAGTTTAAAAGTCTGCTACCAGCATGTTTGCTTTTCAGGCAAGGAGTGCCATACAGACAGGCTCCAGGCAAATGCTCAAAGAGGAGAAGCTGAGAAAAGTAAATAAAATTTTAAAAAAAGGAGACTACCACAACAGTTGTACTGGTAGGCCCTCCACCTAAGATATTCCTGCTTCTCCATATCATCAAAGCAACACAGAAACAAAGCTCTGAACATGAAATCGCTCCTATTCTTACCACCTATCTAGAAGTACCAGCCTGCCCAAACAATCAGAAGAACCAGTGGCATCCCTTACCTCTCGGCAGATGGCTGCCATCTCTCCTTCAGCCATTTGGACTTCTTTAATGACACTGCTTAGAGGTCCTCCATCCATGTATTCCATAATTATCCAGAGTTTATCCCCAACAAGGTAGCTGAAAGAAGGAAACCGTGTCATGGAGATGAATGTGTATAGCTAAATTACCTTAGGAAAAACACTACAGTTTATTCCTCTTTCCAGGGCACTAGTAAATGAGCAGAGAATAACAGGAAGAGGCATTCTTTCTAGGTGAAACAGTACTTGGAATCTGTGCAGTGAAAATGAGAAAGGCCCATCCATGAAAACTGAGATGTCTTAGAGCAAGAAAGTGAAAAATGCAGGGAAATAATTTCTATGATGAGTTATCAGCACTTATCATAAAACACAGAAAATAGGTTCAACTTAAGAAAAGAAAAACCTGAACCAAGCTGAACCAACAAAACCACATGGAGGTAATGAACTTAGAGGCTGTTGTTTTAGTCAGATAGGGCTGACCCAGGTGTTTCAAAACAGGCTTCCAACAATGCATGCCAGAAAAGATTAATGCAAACAAAATGCACTCTCCTCCCATATTTTGTATACAAATAGATATATTAAAGAGAAAGCTCAGCTCTCCAGCAGTGACCAAAGGGGTTTTATTAACCTTTGTCTTGCAGTACATGAACGAATATTCATGTGACAATACCAGAACTACTTACCTGTCTAAATAGTTAACAATATTGGGGTGCTTATTGTTCCTTACAACTAGAAGTTCATTGACAATTAGTTCCTTTTGGGGCTGTTTTCTGAGACTGACTTGCTTTATGGCCACCTAAAATGACATTGAAAACCATTAACCTGAGAAGTCTGTTGCACGAGGTCAGAATGAACATGGAGTGAGCGTTTCTGGAATGAGATCAGAATGAACATGGAGTGAGTGTTTCTGGAGTAATGGAGCCCAGCTATGCCAAACTGCCTTGTGATTACCCATCAGAGCTTAGCCATTGACGTTATGACAGTCCATGTCTCTGCTAGCTCAGGTGCTAGTTAGGACACATGGCCATAGACATTTTGCCTTGTCAGCTTGGTAAAAATGATCTCTTAAGCTATCAGCCCCAAAGCTCTAACAACACTCTCTGCACCTAAATTCTTTGGTGGCCTTAGTTTATCACCACTATTACCATTCACACATGGTTTGCAAGCACAAAGCAGTTTTGTTCCTGTGAAAATATCACAAAATATCTGGGAATCCTTTAGGAATTCTATGGCGTTTGATAATTCTTTCAAATGCAACTGTTGCTCTTGAAGGCATAACAAAGCAAACACAGACAGACATCACGGGTAAAATGCCATCCTAAAAGGATCATTAAAGTTATCCCCCAAAAATACAATCCTACCACTTCCTAGCTTGTTGAATTTTGATTTTGCAACTCTAAAGAACATTCTTGAACAGTTTAAATTTGCAGTTCTTTCCTGGGTTTAAAAACAAACAATCCACTCCATGGCATTTTATGGATATGCCCTGGGTCCCTTGTAGACCTCTAAGCACAGTTACAAAGCGTAGCACTGCATCGGGATAAGAAGCTACCAGGAAGAATCAGATGTATTCACTGTCAGCCAGAAATAAGCTTTCAGAAACCTTAAGATGTAGCCCCAAAGAGCTGTCCCAAATGGATTGGGCAGGCTGATGCTAGTCTGCACTTTGGAGGAACAGCCTTTACAGGAAAGATCTCCTGGAGACCCAACGCTCCAGCCACAGCTCACATCAGAGGGGAAACTACTCAAGAGCTGCAAAATCTGGGATTATTGACACTTACCTCTCCTCCTGTGGCAGTATCAGTTGCTGTATAGACTGTTCCGAAACCTCTGGAAACAAACCAGCAGCAAAGAAAGGAAAAGCCATTTAGTTCCTTCCTACAGGTGAAAGCCTGCCCAGACAGGTCTCTGCTGCCTGGAGTGTTTATGAAACACCTGGCATCACCTACTCTTCAGCCAAGAGCACAGCAGCCCACCAGCCCTCTGCCATGGAGGGTGTCCAAAAGAAAACTTAGGTGCAACATGAAGGGCTGGTACAAATCTCAGATATACACACTGGATTTACTTTAGTTCAAAACCCAAGCGGGGGCAGGGGTGGGGCATGGAACATGTCTGCAAAAACTGGAAAGTAACATTTTTCACTCTTTTTCCATGTTGCCTTGCTGAGCCCTCAGAACTCTTATTGCTCTGTTCTCAGATCTCTTATTTGAACCTACCTAGGGCCCCATTACTTTGAGAAAAAATTATTTCTCCTAAGAAAATAGGTAAAGAGGTGCCAGGCACTGGAGGGACAGGAGATCCTCCAGGTCCTGCTCCTTGCTGAAGGCAAGACACTGACTGTATGAAGTTCTTTGATGATACCTTCTGATCACAGTTATAAATACCAATCACTACTGAGAGACAGAAGGATCTAAACCCAGTGTCTGAACATGTTTGGAGCTTTCCTGACTTCACACTTGATCTTACACCAGCAAAATACCTAGCCTGTGGTTCTGGAGAAGGAGCTGTGGTCGGACTTACCCTTTGGCAATCTTTTCCAATCCAATGTATTTTGTGACGGGGTCTCCCACAGTCACAATGCTCCCTGAAAAGAACAAAATGAAAGATCACTTCAAAATGGAGAAAACACCGACCAGCAGATCAGAAATGCAGCCCCACTTTTTGGGGCTGTGAGCTGAAGTCACTTTGGTAACAATGCAGCTCCGTAGCACAGATGGCCTGCACAATGACTGGTTTTCTACAGTCCTCTGAAGAGTTACCTTGACAGGAAACCAGGAAAAGGGAGAAACATTCAGAGGAGACAGATAGAGGGAAAGAACAGATACCAAGGCAAGTGTTCATTGTCTATGAATATTAACACTGCTCTATCAGACAAAAACTGCAGAAGACCTACTCAGTTTCTCTAGACTCTCCTCCTCTATCCTCTTTTGCTCCTGGTAGGTACTGCTAGACAAACTGCTGGTGCTGGAGTTCTCAGGTGTGGGAATGTCTCTCACAGAAGATACCGGTGAGGTGTCAGCTACTATTCCAGAGGATGTGTAGATCTGTGATAAGAAATCAGTTTGTGTCAGAAACATGGCTAGCAGAGATATTTCTCATCAGTATTTCAAGCTTTAGGAAGTGGCCATTAGGAACCATGTTCCAGCCGTACAGAGGCCAGCCTTCTCTTGACATATGGCAGGGCTATGCCGGATTCTTCTCACCAAGCTTTGGTCATGTAAAAATTATGGGCATAGTCTAAGCTGTTCATTTATCTGCCTCCACAGGACAGTTTCCGTAGGTATCCTGCAAGGCTGGGAACTGCACCTTTGGATGATTGGCTGGGCTGATGACAGGCAGCCCGCACTGATACAAAATAGCTCGCTCTTACACAGGTAGCATTTAAAGACACAACACTACCTCTTATCCAATGCTAAGATAAAGTCATGGCTTTCGTCAGAAGGACAGGAAAATTATGACTAAACTTGAAAATTAAGAGCTGATTTTCCAGGTGACAGTGGCTGGCGGTAGGGGAAGCACTTTGTCTCGGTAAGACACCAGCCTTCCAAATTTTCAGCCTTGAATGACCAGCGCTGCCTGATCAGAAACAGGAAGCTCTGAATTACATCAAAGACAATGCTGATAAAAGCTGGCCCTTACTGATTCTGGAAGTTCAGGTTCTGGTCCAAAAGCAGGTGGAGCTTGGTTGTCTTCCTCCTCCTCCTCATGTTCTTTAGGAACAGAGGGAGCCCAAGCAGCTTCTGATTCTGGTGTTGTTCTCTGTGGACAAAGAGAAGTGTGAGTGACAGGGAGTTACAAATGATTTACAATCTTATTTATATGCATCAATCTCTCTAGCTGTACTAAGGAGAAATCATAAAGTTGGATAGAAATGAGATTCTAAGTTGCTAAAACTAAATTAGAATGGGCTAATTAGACAGCACTGCATATTGTTGTGAACTGTATATTCTGCCATGGCTAAAAACAAACAGCAAGCAACCTTCTGTCTGCAAAACCAGACTTTCATCTGCTTAAAAGCTCTTCAAGAGAAAATTACAAAACAGCCAGGGACCCCTTTTTTGCTGATGCAAAGACACTGACATGGACTTTCTTTCAGGCTACAAGGCTGGCACCTATTGCAGCAGGCAAAGTTCATGGCTTGCTCCAAAATCCTGAAATGCTTGGAACGTCAGAGGTTACTTTGTGACTCACCGAAGCATGGGCTTTTCTGTATCCATGTGTGACTTCACCTGTAATGGGCAGGGAAAAATAAAACAGATATTGTCAGAAAACTCCCTGTTGTGTGGAACCCCACAGAATGAGCCAACCCAAATAAAGAGCATTTTTCTTCCAGTATCGTCCCTATCCCTCCAGTAGCGACAATTCTTTTACATAGCAAGCAAGAAAACAGCACAGTATATTAGGCTATTCTTTTTCTACAGTCATTGTAAAGTCAGACCATCAAATCTTTTAATCACAGAATTTAGAAAATAAGTTGCTTTCCCTCAGTTCTGGAGATAACTGCAGGGTCTTTAGACAGACTTCTCAGAAGTTCTGCCAATCTGCATTTGGAACTCATCTTTGTTGAACCATCAAACTGAGGAAATTACAGACCCTACTGCCACAGGCCAGCTCATGCAGGAAAAGAACCCCTGCAGGTTCAATTGCAAAAGCTGCTCATGCCCCATGGAGAGCTACAGACATCCCCTTTTTGGCTGGAGATGTTGACATGAGCTTTACCAAAGTCCTGGTATCTCAACAGCATTTTGTTTCAAAATCAGCTCAGTTACTAAGGGATAGCATAAAAACTCATTGATACAAAAGCCAAATTGGATGCACCCAGAAAAAACCCTCTACTTACTGGCTAGGTGAGTCACCAACCAGACTTGGTCTGGGCAAGTATAGAAAGAATAGGCCAATGGAAAAAAACGGCGAACTGCAGCAGAGATTTGCTTCAACATTTTAGCCTCACTGTGCAGCAATTTTGCAGACTGTGCACTGAAAAAGCGAAAAATGGCACCCCCAGTGCAAAGGGGCAGCCTGTCAGCTGAGAACCCTTGGATCAGGGGTACCCTTTTCTATCAAGAATGTCAGAGAGGTGCTCTGGACAGTCAGGCTTTCCATGCAACCACATTCCGTTGACAGCAGCATGGCGTGGCAACTTCCTGCTGACATCACAGTAGCAGCCATTCCATGCTTGCAAATCTATGCATGGCAACAGAATCTTTTAGAAAGCTAATGAAAAAAACGTCCTCACAGTCCATAACCTATTTCTGAAAGGATCCAAAAGTACAACACACCAAACGAGTATGCCCTGTACGCCAGTCTGAACACTGAGAAGAAAAAGGACGTGAAGAAACAAAAGTAAACATTTGGTCACGAATGCTTCCAACTAAGAACGCGAATGCTTCTCCCATCTCTGCTAGTTCTAAAAACAAGCGACAAAGGAAAGTCACCTTTTCAGTGACATTTAGGGGACAAAAGGAGAAACGGAATTAATTTCAGGAGTATTCCACAAGGTGGAATGGTTTCAGGTTACTTCTTGCCCACTTCAATGTTGAACTTTGCTCTGAGTACAGAGCCCGACCTCCCTTTTTTTGCAGCAAGATGTACCCCCCCACGTTTCTGATTGCTAGCTGGTTCTTTGGAACCTTAACATTTGAGAACATCCACGATAGCTGGATTCTGCTCCAGTTTTGTTCTGTTGGAGCTCTGTAGCAGCCTGGCCCACTGCCCCTGGAATGCCCTGCAGATGTCAAGCCCAAAGAAAGTGGGTTTAGGATAGTCAAAATCTGCAGCTTCACAGATCTTTACCAAGATCCCATGTTACCTTGCAAGATGAGTTGCAAACATTTTGGTCAGCTGCTTCGTGCCCAGAATGGCTGGAGAGCCACAGCTGTTTCCATGGCAAGCAATGGCCCTGCAGAAAGCAGGAACAGCAGGTAAAGGGAAAGAGAATTCCCGTTTTGATGATTACTACTTTAAAAGCCTTGGAGTTCAAATAGTGAGGATTCTTTCAAATCTTCCTATGGAATACAGGGATAAAAGCTATGGAGTCACTTGCCCTTTATCCTGAAAATTCAGTAGAGTAAAAGAGCAGGGCCCAGAATGCTGGTGCTGTTGAAGCCCTTTGAGTGGATGTTTCACAGCTGATGATCTTTATTACCGAAGGCCTGGGCCCTAGGGTATATCACCGTGTCCCGAAGCCATAGGGAGGAGGAGGAGAGAAGATCCAGCAGGCAGGAATTGTGCAGCAAGATCGATTTATTTAATTATTTTACAAACTCTTTTATATACTTTTTTCTTCATAGTCTAATTGGACAAAGGATCAGCCACCCCTTGGGGTGATTGGCTAAAATCCTAAACATCCATTGTCAAAATATTTTTCTACTGCACCATAAACAAGACTTTTCAAGGTTGCAGGTGGCTTGGTTGTTTACATTCCCTGCTACCTCTTCTGTGAGAGAGAAAAGTCTCTCATGGACTTAGAAAATAGCAAGAAAATCCTTGCTAGCAGCATTTTTGTATCTACAGATCTTGATTAATTGTACTATTGGGAATTACTGTGCTCTTTGGAATAACTGTACTATTTTGAAGGCTGCTGTGATTTCAAGTCATATGTCTTACTCTACAGCTGTGAAATGAGAGCGGAAAATGTCTGTTTGAATGGGAAGTGAGCTCAGTTTTGTAAAAACAAGGATCAGGAATTAGTGCACTAAGGATTCCTGCGCTGGGCTCTCCCTGGATTGCCTTGTGCTCAAAGAAAGTCAGCATAGTAGCTCTTATTAGAATCATTATTTTATGTAGTGAAGAACCACTTCCAAACTCCCTTAAGAATCATTTGTAAAGGACTTGGAGGACCTCAGACAGCCTATGCTTAGTGATACCTCTCATCCCCTATTTTATGTAATGGTAAACGCTCTCTAATAACTTCACATCTGTTTTATGTTGTGATGCCCCAAACTGCCCCCAGCACTCAAGGTGAGGCTACCCCAGTGCAGAGCACAGTGGGACAATCCCCTCCCTTGCCTGGCTGGTGATGCTGTGCCTGATGCACTCCAGGCCACGGCTGGCCCTCCTGGATGCCAGGGCACTGCTGATTCACGTTTAACTTACCATCAACCAAGACCCCCAGGTCCTTTTCCACAGTGCTTCTCTCCAGCCTCTCATTCCCCAATTTGTCCATACATCCAGGGTTGTCCCATACCAGAAGTGGAATCTAGCACTTGTCTTTGTTAAACTTCAGACATTTTGTTTTTAAATGTTTTCTTCATTGTTTTGATTTGTTTTGCTGGGGGGAGAGTTTTGTTGTCTTTTTTATTTGTTTGTTTTTCACAGGAAAGAGGACCTGGTCTTCCAGGACTCTCAGCCTTTCAAGACTGACACGTGAAATAATAACATCTATTAGCTACAACACTTCCAACACTTTGGTCTTGACTATATTTCAGTTCTGCCATTTACATTCTGCTTTCCCAAACAATCCATACAGGTTCACTCAGGACTGCCTGTCAGAGACTGAAATATTACAATTTATGACTTAAACATTTTCTTGAAGGACTTTTAAAACTGTGTTACAAAAGCTGCAGAGAAGACTATGGCACCCTGAATGGGGCCCTGACTGAGGCCTGACACTGCTCGCTGATGAAGATAAGATAAAGTAACAACTCAGGGCTGGGGACGTTCACAAAGCACAGGCTTAACACCTCCAAGGTGGAGACCACAGCCCCAGGGCAATCAGCTGCCAGGCTGGCACAGACGCCCTGCACCAAAGGGTGGAGGGAGGAGAGGCTTTGGGTGTGTGCTGGAAACGCCTCTGGTGAGAGGCGCAGTGACCGCCCATCCTCCCCTGTGCAGAGGAGCCCAGCTGAGGGACCCTCACCCAGGGGGGGAAGCTCATCCACAGCAGAAGGGGTGACACGGCCCATCACAGGGGCCCCCCAAAGGGGTCCCCAGACCCTGCACCAGAGATGAGGCAACAGACCCTCAGTGTTGCAAGGGACAGTGTGTCAAGCCAGCCCCTGCAAGAGGAGGCACGTGGGCATTCCCACCTGGCCATGCCCACCTGGCCCACAGCGTACATTAATCCACGGGATTCTGCACTCTCAGGCGTGTGGTGTGGTGGCGAGTGGCGGCGTGGCCACGGCGGTGACAGGAGACCCTCACCACCAGCAGACCAGATGGAGGGGAGCAACGAGACCTTGTTGGGACCCTTGGATGGGTGATATGCTTCCACCTAACCCCTGTCACCTCTCCCTGTCCCCCCACCCCCCATACACACTTCTGTTTTCCATTTCTTTCTTTCTTTATTTTCTCTTCCTTTCTCTTTGTCTCTTTTACTATTAAATAAAATACATCCATTTTTTGGCATCAACATCTAGCCTCGTTTGGTTTTAATCTCGTTTCTGGGAATATTTTGAAACTTCTAAGTTCTTTCTGGTTTATGCACAGAGACTTAGCTTGCTTTGCTTTTCTGGGTTTAAACCGGATCATAACACTGCCAGGCAGCACCAATAAAGGTTATTGGACAGTTCCTGTGACTGCAGTTCAGTGCCATGTAGAGTAATCCCTGCATGTCATTTGTAAACCACCTGGGGATCCTTTGAGTTGAAAAGCAGGGTGTGAATTGAAAATATTTATTTTTGTTACTATTACTGTAAACAGACTGGGGTATCCATGGTAACATTCACTCTGTCAACACCTAGACGAGCAGCTATTTTAATATTGTCCCTTTACTTTTCCATGTGTAGAAGACTTTACATGTTTTCAGAAAGTCTGTTTTTATCAAAGACTGCATCAAATTATGCCAAATACCCATCCAGTCTGCCACTCTCCAACATACAGGCTAGAGGAAATTGTGAAAGAATAGGCACCTGTAACAGACATTGTTGTTGCCTCAGTTCCTAACACAATTAAATTTTACAGGAGCAGAAATGAATTTAGACTTCAGGCACCTGTGTGCTTTTGTAAAACCTGTCACTGAACAAAATTAGGATCTTGAATTCTTATCTTTTCAGAACTGTCTCAGGTGCTCTAAAGCAGCTGACAACCTGACTTGAATATTAAAAACAAAAATACAGCCCTACCGGGTTAGACCAAAGGTTCATTGAACTCTGTGTCCTATATCCAGCTTTGTATTGTATCTCCATCCCCACCCAAAACCAGATGATAACAAAATGCTAAAGAGGCTAAAAATTATCAAGAAGAAGCTGGGCTGTGATGATACTAGAGGTCCAGTTAGTCACGGTATTAAATAGGCTGGTGTTTGGATATACTGTGATACAGATTTTGATTTGAGAGCTGCCATTAAGCCTCCAAACCCTGCTGCAGCCCACTAGACAGAGAGGTAAGTGGAGACTCAGCTTGATTATCAACCTAATTATCAACCAAACAATGTCACCAATGATTAAAAGAGATCAAACCCTCAAAGAGGGAAACTGGAGATCATAGCCATCTCTTTTGAGGTTCAGCTGAATGTGACCCGAGGTTTGGCTGGGCCCTTGGCTTGGCTTTATTCAGAAAAATTTCCTGTCAATGGAGCAAACTAAAATGAGCAAGATAAGCAAATGAAAAAGCCCCAACAAAACCCAAAGAAAGAACCTGTGGAGTCAGAAACAGTCATGTAAATATTCCAGAGTAACAACAACAACAAAAGATCTAAATTCCTCACAGAAATGCAGAGGGTCAGAAGATGGACACCTGGTAATATCAAGGATTGACCCACTCCCAGAGACAGTGGGCAGTACCTCATACCTGCATTGGGCTGGTGAGCACATTAATGCTCAGCCCAGCAGCAGGCTACTCCCAGCTGTCCACTCTGTGGCTTAGCTGGCAGGAAGGATCACTGTCTTAAACATGGCCATAAACTGTGTATGCTCCTGCTTTCCAGTGACTACACATGGTTAAGGATGCACATTAAAAGTGACCTGAAGAGCTGAGGTTTCTAAACACAAAGCATTCCTACTCTCACGTTTTCCACCTTGCAAAGCACACACAAAGCTTATTCCTGTTGATCCTACAAAACCCAGCTAAGAGCCTCATTAATTTCCTTGCTGATTCCAAGTAAACCTTCTGCTGCAATGACTCCACGTGACAGGTTTGAAACCGGGCATAAAAAGCTTGCTTTTTACTGTAAAAAAGCACTATTCTCAAACAAGAAAAATATACTTCTTTTTATTTTCTGGGGTGGTGTGTGTGGGCGTGTGGGAAGGTGGGTGGACAGCGAATGTGACCGTTTCATTGCTGCAGGAAATAAAAGGTTGTAATATGCGAGACTCCCAACACTGCCATTACTTGAACTCGCTTCCAGGACACAGGTGGAGCCTTGAATACACTTCAGTCCAAGCTCTTTGCATCGTCGAAGCTGGACTTCTGCCCTGGTTCCTCGTCCAGGCTTCTCTTTGTTGAACCGATATCCCAGCTACAAGCACTGCCAACGAGACTTTCCGGCTACCAAAGTTTTACCACCACCCTGCACAGACCTACCGCGGCCACCACCTCACTATAAGCCAACGCAGGGAATTCTTCATCATTCCCCTGCACGCAAAACACTAAAATCTTTTCGGTTTGCCGGGTGCTCCCCGTCCTCCACCTTCCCGCGGAGCTTCAGCACCGCGGACAGCGGAGGACAGAGACGGGGTCCCGGTGGGGTCCCGGCGCCCGCCCGCCCCAGGGCGTGCCCCGGCCGGGCCAGGACCCAGCTGGCGAAGCCTGTTAGCAAACTGCAGCCCCATGTCCCATTTCTCCTTTGTGTCTGGAAAAAATCCTCTCCTTTCCCAAGCAGTTCTGTTCCTCGGTGCTCACTGCTTTGCTCTCCTCTTGCTCCCTTACAAAGACATCCAGAAGTACTGCAAAGCTGACTTAACAAGCTGTGAATGGGAATTTCCCTCTGCAATTGTTCCAATTCTTTGATGTTGTCTCCGTGGCTCTAACTGTCTTCTTGATTTTCCGCGCAGGAAAGTCAGTTTCAGCACAAAGTAGCAAGTTAGATTGAAAATGCCTCAGTCTCCAGGGATGTCACTTAAACAGGAAGGACCTTCCATAAGCACGAGAAGAAGGGACTGGAAATGAAAAGCATTAGCCTTCCTTGTAGAACAACCTTTCTCCCCATTTTCATCAGTTTCCATGTGTGGGAAAGTTCTACATAAATATTCATTTGAAAAAAGAGGATATGTAAAATTGAAGGAGTAAAAGTATTAGTGATGTAGAGCATTGTAGGATTGAAATACAGGCACAAAATTTTAAGAAATACAATGGAATTTGATGGCCCAACACGAAGACAAATTAGACACAGGCACTGTATTTGCATTTTTATCTGTATGATTCTATCTATGTGTGGTTTTTATTTCCTTATGGCATCAGCAGCAGGCTCAAAATATGGGATCTCCACACAGTCCCTCCAGGCATCTACTGACCCCTCCTACACAGATCCTGCTCAAACAGCCAAAGAATAACATAAAATTTGTTCCCAATCTGGACCACCTCAGACTTTAAGCAGGCACATGACAAATACTCCGTTTTGATGAATCACCAGCTAAAAGCCACCTTACAATCATGAGGCCAATGTAACAGCAGGTAGTGTCATGACAATACTAGCACAGATGATTGACTCTGCTCCATTCCTGGCTCATCCAACAAAACAATGGGCTTCTCCCAGAGATGCCAGGTGAGGTGAGGCTGGGGCTCCCTAACAGGAAGCAGGCAGGATTTTGAACAAAGAACTGGTTTTAACCATAGTCAGAGGGTTAGAAGACCAAAAGAAAGGGGAGGATGTGCTGCAGAACTCTTTTTTGCTTTTCTAAGTGTAAACGCCTAACACTTCCAAGCCTGCACGTGACTGATTTTAGATGCTTTCCTTGCTCACCCACAATCCACCTGAGAATATTGACCACAAATCAGAAGCAGCTGCCACCCACGGAATGAGGTGAGAGAGCAATATGCTTTCTTATGGAAATAAGCACAAAAATGGCTTCGCCGCCTGTGTTCACATACAGGCAAAGTGTGGCTGAAGTCTGTAGAATTACAGAGGGTCACTCTTACTGCACTGCTCTGCAAGAGGCTCTGAAAAGGTAAATGGAAACCACTGGAGCAACAGTCACAAACGTAGCGTACAGTTCTTCAGGTTTGCAGGGGAAAACTCAGGCTTGCCTGTATTCCAGTAGCTTTAAGCTGCATGGTGGTGAATCTGAATCAGAACAAATTGCAGAAACCTTTCCAAGGCTTTCACACTGGCAGTTTCTCAACAGCTTTGTCACTGCTGGTACCCAAAGCAGTGGGCTTGGGTATGCCCATATGGGCTGAAACAGCAGCTCTGGATAGCAGGGAGGGAATTCTCATGGCAATAATGTGATACTAGTTTGGCAAACTGTACATATATGAGAAAAGTGGATGTCAGCTAGCCAATGTAATTTTTTAAGATTTAAGATTTCAGGATAACTTATGCCTTGATTTTGTTTGAAAGCAGAAGACCAAGAAGAGGCATCTCTTGGTGTTTTTACTCCTAAAAAAAAGCTAGAAGCAACACAGGAATGACATGGCTTTTAAACATATAATCTACAACAAACTGCAAATGCAAGTCTGTGCTTAAGAGAAAAATGCACTAGGTTGAGCCTTTACAGCATAAGAAAGCAAGAGCATTTTGGAAAATAACACAACGATAATTAGAAAATAAATATATCTCACAGTTCAAGGAGTCTAGTTCTGATTTGCTATAAGTAGAAGGAAATTTTGATCTATAGTAGTGCATGTTCTGTTACTCAGCTTTAGTCAGAGTTGGAAGAGAGAGAATTAGGACTTCTAATCTTCCTTTGTAACCCTTTTGAAAGGTTTTTCATAAAGGAACTACTGAGCATCTAACAGAATCTCAAGGAGACCATGTCCTAACTACAGTTTTGGAAAACAATGTTTCAGTAGCAACCATGAGTTATCCTGACATGTTTTTCGTTCTGGAAAACAGCTGCTTCGTGAAGTTCCTGGAAATCCCAGGGAGGATGGGCCAAAATAATGACATTTTAATGAAAGAATTATAAATGTGGGTTTCCCGTGGCCCCACAGGCTCCCCTGCCCTTAATTCCCATGCAGCACAGCCTGAGACGGAAAAGCTGTGCCATCTTGTGCCAGCTATACACAGCAGTTTTTGTTAGGAAGTTTTTCACAGATGTAATCTGGAACAGATCATAGCAAGCCAGGCCAGTCTTAAACCCCTTGTGTCATCCTTCTGGATTAAAAAAAATGGGCTCTTTACATGTGACAACCTGGAAGGCCTGTGCTTTCGCATGTCAGCTGAAAGCTGTATGTGAGATATTTACCTTTGCCTAGTGGAGTACTGTACCACACAGGATAGATGTCCAAAGGGCAACAGCCTCCCCCTCAGGCCAGAATCTGTTCCTGCTCCTAATCCTATCTGCTTCCTGCTCTCACCTTGCCTTAGGAAGTTCTCAGCTTTCTGCTGGGTCTTTTGCACAAACCAAACGAAAGCCACCCTGCAAAGGGCTGAAAAGACTTCTGACCTGCACGATGGCATCAAGCTCCAACAATCCTACAACAGTTTCCAATGCCAGGGGCCAACGCAGCAACTGTTTCCTGCCGAATTCGCAGAATAGGGAACTGGGAGATCAACTTCCCAGGCCTTTCACTCCAACTTGCTCTTTGACACTGACACCTTGTGACCAACTGTGCATATGACACCACACCTGCTCTGATGGAGATGGGACCCTCATTTCAAGGGGATGCTCATTCCATGTTATATCCCCTTCTTTTTTTCCTGTAGGATCAGTGGATCTCTTCACAGGCCAAAGGATCAGAGTAAACATAAATTAAGACCAGAGACAAATCCACTCAGGCACTGAAGTGTAAACAGACAATGCTGGGAAATCTGTATTTCCATCTGTTTCCACTAACCCCTCAAAACAACCCCAAAATGAAACCAGTGTTTCCAGTGACTGCACAGCACCATTAGCACAACTGCTCCTCCACACATCTCTCACCAGCACCTTCACTGAGAAAAACACAGTTCCTCCTCTTCTGCTTGCTTAAGATACATCCTTCAATACTTGCCTCTAAAAGCCAGCAATTTGAGCCAGCAATGCACTGAACTTCACCATGCTTAATTGTCCTTTACAGGAGGCAGGACGTTCTGTCATCTGAACAAAAAAGCGAAAAATGATTTTTGAAAAGGTAAGGTACTTTAGCAGTCACTATCAAGGTTCTGTTACATGCAAGCTATCTGCACTCCACAGGGCTGACACCAGTAAGACTTGGTTTGCACACAGAAAGCACTAGAATGTGACTTTGCTGAAAGTTCTGAAGCTTATTCCATGTTCATTTACCAATAAACTTCACTAAAGTGTTCTATAAGTATATATTTCATCTGAAGGAAAAAAAAATAGATCTAAACTACAGTTTAGATATGAACTCCACTTACAGAGCTGTATTGGAGTGGTGGTCATCCAAATTTCAGATGTAACTTCACAGACACCTGAAGCAATCTCATTACCCATGGGTTCTTAAAATGTAGAACTCTAAGGAAAATACTGTAAGGGTCAGAATTTAGGCCACTTACCTCAGTGAGTACATACTTTCCTACATGTTCTCTGCTATTCTTGGCACCAACTTACAAATCACTGAACTGCCACACCTATACCAGTAAATGAGGCATGTCTGGGATACTCCTAGGCACTCAGGCCAACCAATGTGGACATGCTTACCTATGCTAATAAATTCTCTCATTCTCCAAGCAGGCTGGCTGCACGCAAACAGCTTCCAAGAACGTGCCAGCTCCAGAAGAATGTTCCAAAGTCCTCAGAAGTGTTCTGCTTAGCACAGGCCAGCATTGTGCCAGCCAGCATCTCAGTTTATTGAGAGTAAGTAATCATATTCCTTTGCCTGGGCACTGGTTAACTTACTATCACAAATGCTGCCCAAATCCTCCCAGCAGGGAGTGTCTGAATACACTTGATATGTCAGAAGGACGAGATGCTATCCAGAGGGATCCCTTTACTTTGCTCTGGTGAGGCTTCTCCTAAAATATTGTGTCCAGCTCTGGAATCCTGCTCCTTTCTCGAAGCACAAGAAAGACATGGACCTGTTGCAGCAACTCCAGAGTAGGGCAACAGGAATGATGAGAGGACTAAAACATCTCTCCTCTGAAGAAAGGCTGAGAGAGTTGGAATTTTTCAGCCTGGAGAAGTCTCCAGGGACACTTATTGCAGCCTTTTAACATATGAAGGAGTCTTGTAAGAAAGATGGAGAGAGAATTTTTACCAAGGCTGGTAGTGACAGAACAAGGGGCACCAGAGAACCAAGAACTAAGAAGCAGGCCCCTGAAAAAAAAAAAAAAAAGGCAAAAGAAAAGGCAAAAAAACCCCCCACCATCCAGATAGACACTCAAAATCATTGCAGCAAAACAAGAGAGTAATACAGGAATCAATAGTATTTATATTATTGTGACTTACCACATTTCATTAACTTGCAAGAATTTAGTAGCATTGAAGTGGAACATTTTCATATGGAACTTTCTATGGTCTTCATACAATGATGACTGAACATTATTGAATGGTATTTTAAAAGAAGCATCATAATACAGGAATCACCCACTGAGCAAAAAATGATGAGTTCTACAAGTGTCTCTCTTGCTCTAAATTGTTTTTAGATTTAGGTGAAATGCAAATCAGGATGGATATTTTACACATTGTTTTGAGGTTCACTGAAGTGATTTACATGAAGATTATGTGCAAGGCAACACACATCATGTAAAATTTAGCTATTATGCAAACAAGATAACTGAAGTTCATAAGAAAACTACCAGAAAAATCATTTAAAACACTTGTGACACTGTGCCATTTCAAACCTTACATTTTTACCTCAATTTACGCTTTGAGTTCTTGCTGTGAGTTCGTCGTTGTCCCAGCTGCCTGCCTGTGTCGACTCACAAACCATGAAAGGCCAAGTAGGTCCAAATTTACTTTTGAGATTGTAATATGTTTTAATAGCAGAAGTTAGACCCATGTAGCTTAGTCTGACATGCCTTAACATTTTCAGGATTTTTGTGAACAAACATTGGCTTTTTCTTTTTTGATATTTAGTGCTGAATATGCATCTTCTAAGACCAACAGCTGTACCCCACAGAATGTACAGAATGATGTACAGTATTACTAGTGTCTAGGCCACCTTTTGAAGCAGAAAAGTACAGTGTGCAACAAAGAGAGATTTCTACAGTCCACTACTTGATGATGTTGGAGAACACAGGTACAACCTGTGAAGGCTTTAAGGTAGCCATTGGCAACTTAAACCAACAGGAAATACACTTACTGAATGTTCCTGAGAAAAAGGATATTTAAGAACTACAATAGTTTGCTTGTTCCTGAGGATGCAGGTCTGCCAATAGTGATGTTAACACCTTATCAGGTTATGAAAACACAGTGTGCACAAAATGCAACCCACACTCAAATAACCAGAGTGCACTAATACCTGTATTTTTCTGCAGCACAGCAGATGCTATCAGGTATCTGTGAGGCCTCATGCTTTCCAGGCCCTCCAGTGTGTCTTGGGATGAGGGATTTGTATGGCCAATTTCTAACAATCAGACAAGCTGCAAAGAGACCTGTGCCATTCACTTTTCCATGCATCTAACCCATAGATGACCCTATACTAGGCTGTGTTCCACCTATCTTCTGCCTAGAGACTCTGCTGGCAAAGAGCAGAGTGTTCCTGTTATTAATTTACATAAGGAACGAGCACTTGGCAAAAGGCAGCAGTGCTCTTACCAGTAGTGCTTAGCCTAGAGGATTTTCAGCTTCATATGGTCAGTCCCACAGGTAAGCAGGCCTTCAGAATGCAGGAAGGAATCCTTTGGAAGAGCTGCACAGCTGGCATGCTCTTCCAAGTGTGCAGTGTATTTCACAATTGCATGGAGCTTGCACCCCAGCTGGTCTGTGATGAATCACGCGTCTGCTTGGTGCGCCATTTGCGACTCCATACTCGCTGTGCCATCCTGTGAAACCCTAATCTAGGAAGACAGGCAAAGCCCTGCAGGTTTGAGGACAGACCAGACCATGGTCTTTTGCCAAGGCCCTGTTTGTCTAGTGGGACGTGCCTAAGATCCATCTGGGCTACCGATGTTGTAACTCCCCACACAATGAACTGACAATTCAGCAAATCTCTCAGTCAGGCTGTCCTTGGCTGAGCAGGGATCACAGGGGTTCTTCCTTCCAGGCTTTTCTCTGCAGTCCAAATAAGTAATAGTAAACCCACCTTCCCTACATTTGTACTATTTGCACTTTCTTTCCACTGTCTGGCAGGATGTTGGTACTTGGCACCTTTGATTGCCTAGCAAATTTTCTGATCTCCTTTTTCAATTGGTTAACCTATTTAGACAGAAACCACAATAACCATAAAACTCATCAGGAAAGAAAAAGCATTTAATCCAGTATTTCACACTCCAACAGACAAAAGCAATACTGATACCACTTCCCCATTTTACATGCTCACTTTTTCTGCAAGCTATTTTAACCATTTTTGCAATGGCCTGGACAATGCCATGACGTATTAGGCCTGACAGTACTCCTCTACCTTGACAGACCACTGTCAGTTAGAAAATCTCCAATAAATCTGAAAAATATGGATTACAATAGCCACTATCTCTCTTATAAACTTGGAGGACAAAGACAGTAAATATTTCACACACCAAGATGATATTCAAAACAAGGGTTGTGTTAAAAAGTGAACAAGACTCTAAATAAAAGCCTTCCATACTCTTAATTTTTCCCACTGAGAACATGGAGTGCCCAATCTGATTATGTGCTATCATCAAATTACTGAATATCAGTGTTAACCAAACTAATATTTATATCTATACCAAAACCAAGCAGGATCAGGATCACAATTTTGGCAGGATCCAGACAGCTTTAACTTTGTTCAGATCAGGTCTCACTCCATTCTAGTGGTATGCCAAGTAAGTTAAAAAACTGCTCTTGTATCAGCTGCTGTATTTTCAAGATAACTTGTCCGGCAGCTGAGTTGAGGAAAGGCACTGACTTCCAGGCTATAACTTAAGAACGCAGAACACAGCAGGCCTTTAATGTGGTTTTTGTTCAACCTACAGACCACTTGCAAATGTCAAACAGCAACTGATGGAACAGTAACCTTTCAGAGCAATGCAATGTCTTAAACCTCTAAAATTGTGGCGTTTATATTTTAAGCTTGCATTTCAAAACCTTGAAGACATTTAGCATAAGCTACTGCTACTCTTTTGCAGTGTAACTGCCGCACACTGAACTCGGCAGTGCTTTATACTTACAACTTACCTATTCTAGAGTCAAAAGTTTTGTAAAAACTAAAATAATTGTTCCATGAGCCTACGAGCAGCTGCAATTTGCCCAAGTGTGGCGTCAGACTGGCAATTCTAGCACCAAAAGCCGAGGTTTTGGCACCATCCAGCTGCATCTTAGACGTTCACAAGATAAAGCATCTGGATAACCATCGACAGAAATTGCGCCGTGACACCTTCCCGTGCAATCACGGCGCTACCGAGGGGCTCGCTGCGCCGCACCCTCCCTGGCCCCTGTGGGAGCCCCCAGGCGCAACGGCTCCATGCCACGCTTCCCGTCCGCGGCAATTTACCTAAATCCTACTCTCACAATGTAAGAATCTAAGCAGCCCCAGCACGGCCCTCACGGCGCACCCCCCTCCCCGCCCCCCCGCAGGGAAGCCCCGCCCCGCCGCACGCGGCGCGCCCTCACAGGCTGCCGCGAGCCGCCGGCCCCGCCCACCAACGCCGGCCCGCCAATCCCAAAGGCCGATGTGGCTTCACGCGCTCGGGGCGGGGCTGCCGCGTCCCTCCCGCCTCCCGCCCCCGCCCCCGGCCCTGGAGCGGCCGCGCGCTCCACGCGTGGCAGCCCGCGGTTGGCGGCGGCGCGGCGGCCAATGGCGGGGCGGCACCTCAGAGCAGCCGGGCCGTTCTGTGCGCGGCGGTGCTGCCGCTTTTCCCCGCCGCTCCGGCTGGTAGCGCCCGTGTCACGCCGCGGCGCCGCGGCCGCTGCCGCCGGGGGTCCCCGGGGGCGCCGCGGGTTCCGCGAAACCCACGCACCCCGCGCCGGAGGCCCTCGTGACGATTGTTGATTGGCGGCCGCGCCAAGCACGTGTAGGGGTGGCAGCCAATCAGCGGGCGCGGCGTGCCTCGGGGGGCGGGGCGGCGGCCAGAGCGCAGCGCAGGGAGCGGACGGGCCGGGCCGGGCTGGGAGAAGCCGCGCGGTGAGGATGCGCGGGCTGTGGGTGCTGGTGCTGCTGCTGGGGCTGGCTCAGATCGCCCTCCTGGCGCGGGGCGCGGCGGCACACGAGGAGGAGGAGGATGGAGACAGAGGTGAGCGCGGGCAGGGGCCGGGCCGGGCCGGCGGCTTATGCTGGGTCACCCCGCGGGAGGCGGCGGCGCGGCCCCGGCTCTGGACGCTGCGGGGAGCCCGGGCTGGCGGGGCCCTGCTGGGGCTGGGATGCTCCTCGCAGGCCTCTGTGCAGGGCGATGAGCCTGCCCTGTGTAGGCGCTGAGGTCTGCGCCAGCCGCTTGTCCCGGCGCTGCTCGTCTGTCCTGCGCCGTGGGGCGGCTCTGCCTCGCCTCTCCCAAGCGCGAAGTTAACAGCAAGCTAACAATTAGCCATGTTGGCAATCCCCGGCTTTTAGATCGCCAGGAAATTTGCGACTTCGTTATTCCGACTCATGTCGGACAGATTGCGATTTCATTATCCGGAGGGGGTCTCTTCATCAGGGACGGTGGTGATAAGACGAGGAGTAATGGGTACACATTGAAAGAGGAGAAATTTAGGTTCGATATGAGGAAGAAATTCTTTACTGTGAGGGTGGCGAGACACTGAAACAGGTTGCCCACAGAGGTTGTGCATACCCCAATCCTGGCAGTGTTCAAGACCTTAAGCAGTGGTCTAGTGGGAGGTGTCCCTGCCCATGGCTGGGGTGTTGGGACTATAAGATCTCTAAGCTCCCGTCCAGCCCTTAGCGTTCTATGATTCTGTGACTGAGCATTCTTTTACTTACTGCTTTGTTCAGGGAATCTGTGCATTCTTCGTGTTTCAAACCGATTTTTACTTTTTTTTCACAGAAGGAAGGCCCAGTGTTACCATGTTCTTGGTGTTTCTTCCCACTGTCTTTGAATTTCACTGACGCGTGTCTCCTCCTTTCCAAAATTAGCTGAAACAAAGCTGCTCAAGCTTATTGAGTTTACTGCCTGTATGTAGGAGGCAGACATTTGAAGGTGTTTCTTTTTTTGGTTTTAAGTTTCTTTCATGTGGATTTTGGTAAATTATGCATCTTTCATATTTCCTACATGAACACTGCTGTATTTTAAGTATTAGAGGGCTTTTAGAGAGACTGGATTATGGAAGAACTTCTTCCTTCTGAAGAAGTTCTTTCTGAACTCATGTCCTGCAACTTCTTGCTCGCTGAACAGGCACTAAAACTTGCAGAAGTGCATTTAAATCAGTTATCCTATTTGTGTAACTAACTGTATGATCTGTAGGATAAGGATGAAGAGATTTGTTTTAAAGGATATGGCATCTGCAGTAAGGAGATGGAGATAAAGAATCTTCCTTTTCCTCCTTTAGGAGCTCTTCCCTTTTTTTCTGTTGCAAACTGGAATACAATTACTATGCCTCTTTCTCTGCTTTTAGCTAGAACACGATTATGGTTTTTGTGTAACATGTGGCAAAGCCTAGTGCTGATTTCCTCTGCTACCTTCAAAGGATGAAGTAACGCCTGTGATGTTACAGTGTTACCTGTGGCTGGCAGCAGTGGCTTAGTGTCTTGTGGGCAGGCTCTCATCAGTATTTCCCATGCTTGCTGTTCTTCTCATCGTAGGAATTCTCGGGATCAAAGGTACACAGTGATGGAAGTATCTCCTGCTGTGTGGAAGCTGAACACTAATCCTTTGCCCAGCTTGAATCGTTTTCCAGGTTCTATTGTGTATCTTGAATTTGTATATAGATCATGAACTAGTCTTTACAAAGCCTTTGCCTTAAAAGTGCACATGGTTGGGGATTTCCATTTTTGCCCTTGGAATGCAGACCTGTGTGAAGTGGAATAAATTTACTTTGCAACAAGGAAGTAATCTTATTCACATTAATTGTTGGGGAGATGAAAAGTTCTGATCAAACCCAGCTTGTTGCACTGCATGATTTGGGAAGTGAGGTTTTACTAGGGCAGGGATGTGAATATGCTCAAAGTGAGGTTAGCCTGGATCGTGACTGCTATACCCTTAGCATCCTGATGACAGCAAAGGAGGGATCATGTAGAGGATCCACCACGGAAAAGACTGAGTGGGGCTGATATTGTTGAAAGTCTTTTGAATGCCCTAGCAACAAATGATGAATCCTGAGTCCTGGGTTTCTGAAAACTGAGCTCATCCAATTAGGGAACAGTGTGGTCCTCAAAACGAAACTTTCAGGCAGAATCTCCAAGTCACTGATGTCTGGATGCAGCTATTTTGTACAGGATCTGCTTTGTTTAAGAAAATGTTACTATGCCATATTTCTGATAAATACTGAGTATTCATTGGAGTTTCTCTAAGAACTAATTTCAGAGTAGCTGTCATCCTGAAGAAGACCTGCCAGCCAGCATCATGTACTTCAAGTCTTAAAATAAGTACCTTTTTGATCATGTTTTTTGACTTGTATAGTAATCTCTTGAAATTTGTGAAAATAATTCTTTTCATTAAAAGGGGATGACCCATATTTTACCAGAGGGCAGGTTTTAGCCACAGCTGTTACAGCTGTTGGTTTGTCCACCGGCTTTGCCAGTCACTTTAAGAAACAAAGACACTTCAGTTTGGGGGCAGCTGTTTTATTTTCATGATCTGACCTACGCAAGTATTTATTAGATACTCCTGCCACTTCAGGTGTCACGGTCAGACTCATTCTGTTCTCTTTAAATTGTAAATCTTTAATGCAGAGGAAAGTTTCTTGGTCTTAATGAAAAAAGCGTCCTGCTTGTTCCTCCCGTGCTTGGTTGGGTCCTTGAAACAGGTCTTTCATTCTCAACAGTAAAGGGGTGTCAGAGGTAGCTATGATAGCCCTAGGTGTTGGTGAAGCTGGAGGCTACAGAAGGTAAATCTGCACTCTTGAGGACCGATATCTAGGTGTGGTTAACTTTTTTTTTAACGCACACCCTCCTTAAGCCACTCGGGAAAAAGGTGGAGTCCCGCTGTTACAGTGCTATTGTCCTGCCTCCATCTCCAGGGAGGAGGAAGTGGGTGTGTATAATGCTCCTGACAATGTGTCACTATCAGGGAAGTTTGACGTTGGCAGGCTGCACAGCCACTCGCAGGGAAAGATACAAAATTATTTCAGTGAGGGATGGTGGATCTAGTAGTTACATTTTCCACCCCTGCAAGATGTTTTTGCAGGTGATACCTTGCTCTTGCTTTTCTGAAAAACAGGTGCCACAGTAGCTGCTGTGGTCTTTGTCTCTCTCGGGGGTGGGTAGAGAGCAGAGTGAGCAGGGACAAGAGTCACGAGCTGGTGGATAGTTTGAGGTGCATGAGCAGAACTGGCCAGCTAGTGTTGCTCACATTCCTTTGTGTCAGGAAAAATCGTATCTGAAGCAATTTGCCAGGAATGCAATGGCCAGGAATTCAGGCACAGGCCATCCAGGAGTACCCTGCGGTGAAACACAGCCCTCAGAACTGCCAGGCACCCATGTGAGGCAGAAGTTTTGCCTTCTGAAGCCCCCAGAAACCCAGCTGTTTCACCAGGGCAGTCCTGCAGGTATGGGATGGTATAGATTCACTCAAGGGTGAGCAAGTGCTGCAACACAGGAGGCATTGTCTGCTTGCAAATAGTGCTTTTAGCTGCTTCAAAGATCAGGTGAAACACTAGTACTTGTTAAAGAAACCTGATCCAGCTGACTACTGTTGTGTGATAAATGATCTCCTGTGATCTCTCCCCTCCTCAGAAGCTTCGTGGTACCACGAGTTGACCTCTAATTAAAATAAACATATTTTCTTCAAGAGCGCATACTGTTTTCCTGAGAGCATATAGGCTTGTTTTTGTATACTTTTTTCTAAAAAAAATAGTTATTGCAATTTAATGGCATAATTTTATCCATGGTGAGATTGCTCTGCTGTTGGTCTGAGAAAAGTGGGATTTGTTTTGTTCTCTTTTTCATACCTGTATAGCACATATTTATCATTCTTAACTTTTAAGTTCCTGATGAAATCAGAGTATTTTCAGAACACTGTTGCAGTAACTCCTCTCAGCTCAGTCAAAAGCCAGTTAAATAGAAAATAATTTTGAGCAAGAAACCTTAATTATTTTTTCCTTTTAAATTTTTTTTTCCATCCTACTCCTGGGACTCCCGCTGGTCGAAATGGACTTACCTTCATTGTTTTACAGTTTTCATTTGGGATGAGATATTTTCATTACTTGTTCTGTAACTGGAATTCCTTTAAAATCCTTCAGAAAGGTCTGGTTTCCTTGAAAGATAGCAGGGTTTTTTTTAAAAAAGTTTAAAGGAACATGTGAAAGGTCAGGTATTGAAAAAACCCTCTCAAATTCCAAGCCAACAAAGAATGAACCAGTAGAAATGTCCTGGCTTCAGCTTTCACGTGCTAATCTTGCTTCGGTAATTTAACAAGTCTGCTTTCTCCTTGAAAGGCCTGTTCTAGACCAGTGGCCTTAAATCAAAGGCTTCCCCAAAAGTTCTTTGAAAGAAGTTTTCACTCCTCTTTTTTTTTTTTTAAAGAGTACCTGGCATCTGCCAGGTGCATAGGAGTGGGTTTTCATGGGACTCCTGCAGTCAGTTACTTGGTTTTACACTCACTGCAGCCTGGTGCTGCTCCAGAGCAGCGTGATCGACGCTCCTGTGAGCGGAAAGACTCCTCGATGAATAGCAGACCTGAAACATCACTGTAAGTGAAAATGAGTGGCAGAGGTGGATGGAGCAGTCAGCAAAGAAGCACGGTTTTGAAGCGCCGCCTCTAAACCACCGTGATAGTAGCGAAATTGGAACATTTGTGTTTGTCGCAACTGTGTCTGTTAGACCTTCAGACAAGCAGCAAATAGGTATTGTGGTGTTACAGGTCTTGTGAGTAGGGGTACAAGGGAAACATTGGGGACAGATAACACCTGCTTTTTTGGTATAAGACACTGATTTTCCCAACCTCAAGTTGGCTACACTTAAAGGACAGCTGTTCTGCTTAATGATGAAGGGGTTCTGTTTGAAGTCAGGTATCATCTGTGTGCCCTTTTTGCCTGGCAAAACATGTCTCACTGCCCGCATTTCAACAAGATATCCAGCAAACCTTAGTGGCAACTGTTGCATAGCTCTGTGAGTTTTAATTTTCTTGTGTCTGTTTTGTTAGTTCACCCTGAAATGTGAAATACCTGTTGATACTTTACTGAAATATTAACAGTGTTAGCTGGTGGAGTGTGGACAAAACTGAAATGGTCAAATATCTGAGTCCAAGCTCTTTGCACACGGAGATAGCTGTCACTGTATGTGGAGCAGAAACTACCTTGTGTGGGTACATTTTTTAGCCACAGGAGATATCTGAGCCATCTTTAATCTGGTACTGTCACTTTAATGTTAAATTTGACACAATCTAATCTGTATCATATTCTTACGTTTCCAGAATCTGTTACAAAAGAAGTTGATGATGATGGTGACGATGATGACGATGAAGAAGATGATGAAGATGACAACGATTCTGTAGTTAAAGAAGAAAATGGTGTATTAGTCTTGAATGATGCAAACTTTGACACCTTTACTGCAGACAAGGACACTGTGCTGCTGGAGTTCTATGCACCATGGTGGGTTCACAGCAGCACCTCCTTGGGTGCAGTATCAGAGGGCTTCTCTGCCATCAATGCTCCTAAAATGTGAACTTGGGTTGCCATTTTAAAGATGACGTAGCAGTAACTTGCCTGCAGGAGATGCCCTGCACTCTGCTATAGTCCAGGGAAAGAGATGGTTCTGGTGGTGTGGAGGAACCTTTTCTCCCTGCCCCTGTACCATGCAGTAACCAACAGCCTGCTCCTGTTCCACAGATGTGGGTCATGCTCAAGGATCCCATGCCAAGGGAAGCACAAGACTGATTCTATCCCTGTTTTATGCCTGACAGGGAACAGAAATGATCCCAGTGAGGCCCGGAAAAGTCATGCACTGTGGTCTTGCAGCCTGCTATCATCCTGTGCCAGTGTTGGACCACTGAGAATGTGTGC
This sequence comes from Coloeus monedula, assembly GCF_965178545.1. NCBI lineage: Eukaryota > Metazoa > Chordata > Aves > Passeriformes > Corvidae > Coloeus > Coloeus monedula. Next base: position 50,499,643 of record NC_138781.1, read on the forward strand.
ACTTGCTCATCTAGATGGAGTAATGAAGGTTTCCCTAGCAGGGGAACTGCTAGAAGGTTTTCCTTTCCAAATTCTCATTTCTGTCCTTGCCAGAAGGGTGTGGTGTGATTAGGGACATAGCTTGTTTGTATTATCAATTTAAGCAGTGCCTCATACATCTACCTAATGATGGCAGTTCTGCTGGCACCCCTAGGTACACAGCACCACTAGTTTGCTCCAGAGAGCTACAATGGACTTGCCTGCATATAACCAAGACAAAGGATTTAGGCCAGAATGTGTCTTCTCTTGCATTCTTACGACAAAAATATTAAGGGTGGTTTTTGTTGTAAGAATGCAAGAGAAAACACATTCTCTGCTGGAGGAAAACAAGAGTAGATGATATTTTCGGTAGTTGCTGAGTTAGTGTTGCAGCCAGAACCTCTTTTCCTTTGTGGCTTAGTGATAAAAAAATGACTTAGTCATTGGTCCTTCTCCAGTCTTTGAATAGAGGGGGAATATGATCTTGCTTGAGCTGGAGTTGCGTTTAACTTGTGCCGTTCTTGTCACAGAGAATCCTGTCCCTGCTTGGCTGTAGGCACTAATTCTGCAGCTGTAGTTTGCCTGCATGAAAACTAAACAAGAAGTTTAATTTATCTGAGCAGAAGGATGTGTGTCATCATAGACTAAACACCTCTCCTATTTTTCTACTCCCCCTCCTGCCAGCTGAGAGGCTAAGGAGCACAGGCTATCTGCCACATGCTTCTTTCTGTTTTCGCACATTTTTCTTGTTTCATCTTTAGCTTGTCAGGCTATATTTAGCATTTCTTATGCTGGTATCCTCTGTCATGCCTGCTTTTGCA